>NW_005871624.1:250904-280043 GCF_000147115.1 Myotis lucifugus
TCAGGAATTGGGATGTGTTGGTAACATTTTACTCAGAAGTCATGTAAAATCTTTCACAGGGTCAGTGAGAAACTGGAAAGGTACAGAGAAAAGGAGGACTGGGCTCTCCTCTCTGATCTGAGGTAACTGGGACTGCTGCGGCTGGAGGAAGAGAAAACCTGGAGTGGGACTTGAAGGTCTGAGTGTGGGGAATGGGACAGGGCAGAACTGGGACCTGAGAAAGAAAAGAAAGAAAGAAAGAAAGAAAGAAAGAAAGAAAGAAAGAAAGAAAGAAAGAAAGAAAGAAAGAAAGAAAGAACTGCAGGCACAGACATAGATTTCAACCCACCCATAATAAAGTGCTCTCTAAAGGGCCATCCATCAGGAAATGGGTTGTCATGAAAAAGAGAGTGAGCTCACCATCACAGGACGTATGTAAGTGACTGCTGGAAGTCCCTGGTCAGGGATGCTGCAGAAAAGATGCCTATCCTGGGGGGTGGGAGGTGGGGTGGGAAGGTTAGTGCCCTCTGACTTGAAGAATATGCTAAATCAGATCTAAATGGAAGGCTTAAAGGTTGGGAAAAGGCATAGGTATTCATTTGTGTTCATTCATTTGACAACTATGTATTAACACTCCTTTGTGCTGACACTGTTAGGTACAGGATGAGGCCCTGCCTCAGGGTGCTTACAGAATGGGAAGGGGAGATGCAGAGATGAATCAAATAATCACAAATAAAGGTAAAATTACATCTTGGTGAGCGCCAGGAATCCACAGATTTGGCCCAATTGGAGGAGACAGGACAGTCTTGCAAGAGAAAGTGACATGTGAGTCAAGGCCCTGGGAGTAGGGAAAGACATTGTGGGCAGAGGGACAGTGTTGAGGCCCAAGGGGACACATGATCCCTGGAACTGAAACACCAGTTTGGTGTTAGTGATGGGGGCAGGAGATGGGGGGCAGGAGATGAGTCCGGAGAGGGGTGGAGCAAGGCCCAGCAGGCCAGGCATGATGAAGGATGTTATCAAGGGTGAGAGTGGGATGATGGCTGTGACTGGTGTGTGGAGAATGAGCCAGAGGAGGGCCGAGAGGGCAGGGAGCAGCATGGACGCTGGGCAGGACTCAGGAGTGAGGAAGATGGTGTCCAGGACTTGGGAAGTGGCTGAGAAATGGGGGACTTCTCAGCAAAGCAGGGTTTAGTTCCCTGATCAGGGGGAGTGAAGAGCCAGGGAGCCCTGAGGTCTAGGGGAGCCACCCCAGTTGCTCCGTGGTCCCCTCAGTGCTGTCCTCTCCCAGGGTGAAGGCTGGACTTCCCTCCTATTCCACACACACCCCTAGGGTGAGCCTCCCCAGCCTGCTCTTTCCTGAGCCCTGGGTGTTGGAAGGATGGGGCAAATTCGTTCCATTTGCTGGGTGATGAAAGGAAGCACAGAGAGGTCCAGGTGCCTGGCCAAGGTCACACAGGTGCAGGGCTGGGTACAGAAGCTGGGTTTCCGGACTTCATTGGCCGTTCTCAATGCCCAGATTACCTGAGGGGTCCTCAGCCCAGCCCTGCGGATCCTCCAATCCACCTAGGGTGGCAGAGCAGGGGCGGCCTGGATCCAGAGCATCCTGACCATGGAAGACCCTCAGAGAGCCAACCCGCTCGCTAGACAGCAACATGAAGGCCCAGAAGCTTACACGAAGGTGGGCTTTCCTATGTCCCCACAGCAGGTCAGTGCTGTATTGGAAACAGACCCAGGTATTCTGACCCCCAGCACAGTGCCCCTCCACGGCATCTCTGAGTTTGCAGAGTTGGACCCTTTACCTGTGCTGGATAATAATAACAATAGAATGACTATTTATTGAGCATCAGTAAGTGCCAGGCACCATGCCAAGTAGTTTGCATGTACAGGTCTCCCCTACTTTTTGAAAGTTCACTTTATACCACTTTGCTTTTAGGAAAGATCTACATTAGTACCTGGTTGGGACAGATTGTTAAGGGACAGATAGAGGATTTTCGCTTTTATGAAAAAGGCAAAGAATCAAGTAGCTTTCAGCATTTGTTTTGCCATGAGCCCTGAGAGAGGCAGTGTGTACCCTGAGCAGGGAGGGTGGCCTCGCCAAGCTCCTTCCCAGGAGCGACGCTCAGCATCTCAGCATCAAGCCATCACAGCTTTGATCTGTGTCTTAAGTACCTGTGCTTCATCCCAATCTATTTTGTGCATCCGTTGGTAAGATGCATCCTAAGGTAATTGCTTCTCTGCTTTACGCTACTTCCGCTTAAGAAATGTTTCCTAGGAACGTTCTACTTTCCGATGGGGGTGGGGACCTGTGTTATCTCAGTTCATCCTCCATGAGGTAGAGTTGGATTGTTATCTCTATTTTGCAGATGAAGCACCTGCAGCTCAGAGAAGTGAAGTCACCTGCCTGAGGCCACCCAGCAAGGCAGCGGCCTGCGTGGAAGTTCTTTGCTCTCCAGCTGGGCCAACCTGGGAAGATAGTGAGCCTGTGTGTGCCTCACAACACCCCCACCCCCATCCCAGGGTTTTGCTTAAACAAATAGTTGGTTCTTCTTCTTTCTCTGGCTTCATCGTGCAAAAGACCCTCAGGCATCCCCTCTGGGTGGACCACCCCCCCCCATCAGAGACCTGAGCCAGCCCTGATGTGACACCCCCAGCTTCTTCTCAAGGACACTGGACCTTGTTTGAAAGTCCCAGGCTGAGTGGCTGAAATCGCAGGTCCTCCCCTCTGACTTGCCCTTACCTCCCAGGGCCCCGGTGTTCCCAGGTGGCCACTAGGCACTGGGTGGTTTAGACGGTGGTCTAGCGATGGCGCTGTGACCACGTGTGGGTGGGGAAGCACCACCCCCCTCCGTCCACCACGTCTCGCTGGCGCAGCCTCTTCCTCTCTGACAGCCCCTTATCTCTGGGAGCGGCTGTTTATTGGACCTCTCCTTCCCCCTGGCTCTCCGGGTGGGCCCCTCTTCCCTCTGGAAGTCCTCCCTCTGGGCTGCTCCCACACACCCCACCACCGGGGCCTCCTGGGTGGGGTGCAGAGAGGATGGCCTCATAAAGATCTTGATGATAACTTGGTTTTTAAATCAGGTTTATGGCCCTGGGAGAGAAAAGGTTCTGGGCTTAGCTTTCTGTTGGAAGTGGTTTACTTAAGAGTAGCTGGTCGGCACCAGGGCCAGCATTAGGCCGACCTGGACTCGGGGCTAGTCCCAACCACGCCTCCACCTCATTCTGTGACTTTCAGCAAGGAAATCTCCCTCTCTCAGCTGTGCCTGAGGTGCAAGCAGGGGTGGTAATTCCCACCATGTTCACCTTCAGGGGGCAGATGCGAGGCTTCTGTCAGGTGTCTTTGCAGCCCCGCCCTTCCCCTGGAAGTACCTTTCCTTTTCTCTTCCTGCCCCTCCAGAGGCTGGGGCGCCATCTGCTGGCACTGCCAGGTACTACTGGGGGGCTCACTGGCTGCCTGGTCTCAATCGTGGTCCCAGCCTTGCTGATTCTCCTTCCGCTCCCTGTGGGGAAACAGTGCCCTGGAGGACGGAGGCAGCCCCCCAGAACACTGACACTTAGGGAGCAGAGGGGACAGATGTCCTTATCCGAAGGAGCACTGTGTCTGACCCTCTGTTCAGAGGAGTTAGAGAAGTCAGGGGAGGAAAGGAAGGTTCCAAGGTGAGTCAGTGGGCAGCATGGACTGGGGCCCAGAAGTCCCAACTCCCTGTCAGGTGCTCTCCTGCAGCCTCTCAGATGGTTGGGGGCAAGCAGCCAGCCCATGCTGGACTTCAACAGCGTCCCTACTGGCCCCACCCCCTCGCCTCTTGCCTCCATTAGCAAGTGCACTTCAGTGACCTGATCTCATTGGTTTCCCTGTTTAAAATCCTGCAGTGGCCCCTCCTGACCTTCAGGATTAGAGTCAGACTCCTCTGGGGCCCAAAGGCCCTGATACCTGGCCCCTGACTACCTCTCTAGCCTATAGCCCACCATGTCCTCTCTCTGGGTCTCAGCCATTCTTTTCTTTCTGTTCAAGGACTCCAAGCTCTTCCTGGCCTCTACACTTTTGCACATGTTTCCTCTACGAAAAACACGGTTCCCGGCCCTGCATTATGTGTGCCCTCTTGACCCCAGGTCTCCGTTGAAATATTTCTTCCCCAGGGAGGCCTTAATCTGCCTAAACAAGAACCCCCACCTGTCCAGCCCATTATTCTCTCTCTTTCATCACACATCACAATTTGATATTATTAATTTGTGGCTTCCTTGGTGTTAGCCTGTGAGCTCTAGGAAGACAGGGCACAGAGTAGGTGCTCAATTAACTTTGGTTGCATGGAGAAATGGTGAGAGAATAGGATGGCCTTGGAGTCAGAGTCAGAGGCCCCATTCTAGACTTGCTGTGGGCCATTGGAGCAGGTTCTGGCCCTCTCTGGGACCCAGTGTGTCCGATGGGGGAGCTTTGTGGCCTCTGAGGATCCTGCTGTTCTGATGACCTTGAGACACCTGTGTAGGGCACACAGGACACACCCTTGTTCCCTGGGGCACGGGGGCTGAGGCTAGTTGGAGAGGCTGAGGTAGGCAAGGTCTTTTTTTATTATTATTAAGTATATTTTTATTGATTTCAGAGAGGAAGGGTGAAAGAGAAATATCAATGATGAGAGAGAATTATTGATCGGCTGCCTCCTGCATGCCTCCCACTGGGGATCGAGCCTGTAACCTGGACATGTACCCTGACTGGGAATCAAACCATGACCTCCTGGTTCATAGGTCGACACTCAACCACTGAGCCACGCTAGCTTGGCGTCAGGGTCTCGAAGCTCTTATATCCTGGGACCCTGTCAGGCCTTGGTGGCTACAGTCTGGCCCAGCAAGAGCAGTCCTAGGTGTCTAGGGTAGGAATGTGGCCTGAAGTCCCCACTGGTCCCTGCACTCAACTAGACAACCACCATGCCTAGTGTCCAGGAGGGAAAGGGGCAGTTCCCCCTGCCCCCATGCCGCACCTGGCTCCCCAGCTGCAGGAATAAGGATCTTCCTGCTCAGGGTGTGCAGTGGGGAGCACACTGAGCTAGAGGTCAGGTGTCCTGCATTCCAGGCCCTTTCTCTCTCTCTGCTGACCTCATCCAAGTCCCCTCTGTGCGCTGGGCCCCAGTTCCCATGCCTGTACAATGGACTCACTCTTAGGACTCTTGGGGCCCTGATATCCATCCAGGATGACTGTGCTGAGGCCTGGGACATGTGCGCTGCTTCCTCGGCCCAGGAGGAGCCTGGGGTGGGGGGTGGGGGGCTCAGTGCTGGGAGCGTGGGAGAGACAGATGTGGTGGCCGCTGGCCCTGCCTGAATGAGTGCTGAGCAACCTCCTGGGAATTCTCCCACTCAGGCGCCCTTTCCGGACCCCTTGTTCCCCCCCCCCCCCCAAGCCCGCCCCACTGAGAACTGTGGCTTCCGGCTCTCACAGGGCGGGGCGGGGGGGGGGGAGATTGAGGTGGGGGTCAGTTCAGCCTGGTTCCCTCCTTCAGGAAAGAGCATGGGCCTGAGAGTATAGACAAAACACTCATTTCCAGTCCTGGTCGCACACAGTCACTTGAGTCACTGGGCCTCAGTCATCTCGGCTGTAAAACGAGGGGTTGTCCCAGCTTCCGGAGGATTCCATGACAGCAGCTACCTGAGAATCCGTCACCTTGTGTGGATTTTTCTTGCTTTTCTCTGTCCCTTGCATACAGTGCCTTCTGTGCATCAGTTATTTAGGCCTCTCAACAACTCTGTGAAGTAGGCACTTGTGTCCCCATTTTACAGCTGAAAACACTGAGGCTGAGACAGCTCAGATCAGGTCATTTGCCCACATCAGAGCTCCCCTTTGAGCGTGCCACTGTGCAGTGGGGAGGGGAAGTACTGAACCCCAAAGCTCAGAGCTCCTCTCTCCCTCCGCTCCGCATCCCACTGCACCTCGGGCAGTGTTCCCCACACACTATGTTCACCCACTCTCAGCCCAGCTTCCCCCAAGACAGGGCTCCCAGCATCTGGTCAGATGGGATACTACTAATGGCTCCTCCTGTTCACAGTAGGGCTGGGGCCATGCTGACCACCCCAGAATGTCGGTGTTGTATGGCCCATGGGCACTGCCCACTGCCCACCCTTCAGGTGCACAGAGGAAACAGAGGTCCAGGGAAGGAGAGCTCAGCCCAGAGCACACAGTGATGGGCTGCAGCCAGAATGAGGGAAACCCACTATTTCAATCGTAACACTTCCAGACACTGTATTAAGCCCTTTAAATGCATTGCTGTTGCTTCACTTTCCAGAGGAGCAAACTAAGGCTCAGGAGTCTAAATGACTTGCCTAAGACCATGCAGCTTGGCACTGCAGAAGCTGGGATTTGAACCCAGCTCAATCTCTAGTTTCTGAACCTGCCCTGCCAGTCATGACCCTTCTGCCTCAACTGTCCAGCCCTCAGAGAGCGTCCTATGGTGTTCTGTGTGACTCTGCACCTCCCAACCCCATCTCAGCTGAGAGGAGGTGTAACAGCCCTGATGCCTGCCAAGGGTTAATGGTAATAGGGGCTAAGTGATTCCAGATGGGCCAGCCGGACGGCTGGGCTGGCCGGAAACTGGCGGCCGCCAGCTTCCCAGGGGAGGCACCACCAGCCACCCCCTCCCCTCTCTGCTGCATCTCTGGTCCCCAGCTGTCCCCTTGCCCTGGGGCCCACGAGCCTCCTCTCTTTAGCCAGAGTCCAACTCCAAGGAAGTTGCAGACAGAGCATCCCAGGGGCTACCAGCGCAGTGAGTCCCCTGTACAGTTGGGGAAACTGAGGCTCAGGGAGGACAAGGTACAGGCCACATGACAAGTCCTCGGCTAGGTCTCCTGACTCCCAGGCTAGTTTGGGGGGACTAGGGATTGAAACACCTCCTACTGCCCCTGAGCTAAGCTGTCCCAGCAGATGGACCAAGACTTCAGAGGTGAATGACCAAGGCAAATGCCAGCAGGGGGGGTTGTAAAGACTGATGGAGTTTTGGGCACAAGAAATCCCTGTGCGGGCTGACCCTATGGTCTTTAAAGTGCCCTGCATTCCCCTATGACCCCGAGGCCACAAAGCTGGGCCAGGCCCCCTCTCTTGGAGGCTGTCTTGGCCCCCACCCTACAGCCTGGGGTCAGTCTGAGACCCCTCTCCCTGTGTGGCCCAGCCCAGATGCTCTGCTGGGCAACCCCCACTGGGACAAGACTGCCTTCTTTCTAGGTTATCCCTTCCGCTGTCCTGTAGTTGGCACAAAATCCCAGCTCAAGCAACCCCCTGCCCCGTGAGCAGGGCTCGAGTGAGTCCCAGGATGGGACGAGGGTAGGCAGAGGAACAGGCTCTGTCTAGTGTGACCGGGGACACGTTCTCCCCCTCTCCGGACTCAGTGTCCTTGTGTATAGTAGTGGGGGAGGGGGTGATTCAGATCAGCTCTCTAAGCCAGTGATGGCGAACCAATGACACGCGTGTCAGAGGTGACACGCGAACTCATTTTTTTTGGTTGATTTTTTCTTTGTTAAATGGCATTTAAATATATAAAATAAATATCAAAAATATAAATCTTTGTTTTACTATGGTTGCAAATATAAAAAAATTTCTATATGTGACACGGCATCAGAGCTAAGTTGGGGTTTTTCAAAATGCTGACACGCCAAGCTCAAAAGGTTCGCCATCACTGCTGTAAGCCCTTGTAAAATGGTGCCCGGCTGGCAGGCATGGCTCAGTGGTTGAGCGTCAACCTATGGACCAGGAGGTCACGGTTCAATTCTCAGTCAGGCCATATGCCTTGGTTGCGAGTTTGATCCCCAGTGTGGGGCATGCAGGAAGCAGCCGATCAGTGATTCTCTCTCATCATTGATGCTTTTATCTCTCTCGCCCTCTCCCTTTCTCTCTGAAATCAATAAAAATATTTTTTTTTAAAAAATTAAATGATGCCCTTTGGCATCTAAGGGCCAGGCATTTGTGACTAGAGACATCTTATCTGAGGAGGTGAGGCTGGGAGAAGTGAGGGGACGAGCACCCCCAGCAGTGATCCTGGAGGAGACCCTGGTGGGGGTGGGGGGGAGGCAGTAGGATGGAAATGGAATATAACAGGTACTCGATGTACCTGTTGAGTGACTGAATGAGAGACAGAGGAAGGGATAACCTAGAAAGAAGGCAGGACAGGAGAGCTGGTCTACACTGCAGTGTGGGTCTTCCGCTGGGTCAGGCCACCTGTGTCTGTTCCAGCCTGTCCCTCACGAGACCTGATTTTGCTCCAGTTCTGCCATTGCGGCGTGAGCTGGGGAAGCTCATTTCTCTCCTCTGGGCTTCAGTTTCCTCGTCTATCAAACTGGGAAAGAATCCTTCCCTGGAACTCCAGGAGCTTTGACACAATAGAAAGAAATATGTCTTGAAATCTGAAGTATGCTGGTGACCTTAGACAAGTATTTCCCCCTTTCTTCACCAGTTCACCCCTGGGCCTTGGTTTCTTCTTTTGAGAAGTGATTGATAATCTTGGAAGGTCTTTTCATCTTTTCCAAGTCACCTCTTCTCAGAAGCCCTCTCTGATTTCCTCCAACCTCAGTTAGATGCCCCTCTCAGCCCCCTGTCCTTCCTTGGAGTACCTGCCTGTACATTGTCTCTCTCCCAGCAGCCTGGGCGCCCCTGAGGTCAAGGATTGTAATCTACTGGCTACTGCATCTCCAGCACTCAGCACAGTGTCTGGCACATAGTAGGTGTTCAACATACTGGTTCAATGAATGGATGTTGAGTGAATCAACTGTATAAGTGACCAGAGCTCTCTTTATAGATGGGGAAACTGAGGCACAGAGAAGGGACCCGCCCCCAGGTGCTATGGCAAGGGGAGGCTGCCACCCGAGACAGGCATTAGGCTAGTGGGGCTGGGGCACTCTTTAATAAAAGTGACTCAGCGGCTGGCGTGGGCTGTGGAATTTCTAAACATCCCCTCACATCCTGAGAGAGCAGGCGGCGGGAGGGAGAAAGCAGAGGGAAAAGAGGAAGAAAAACAAGAAACTTGGGGGAAAAGAAAGAGAGGAGGGAAAAAACCTAAAATTGAAAACAGACACACGCGGCGTCCACCCTCCCAGCTCCACCCCCCCTCCCTCTTCTCCAGCTGGGCCAATCAGAGGCCGCCCTGCAGCCTTTCCCCCTAAGTGGGGAGGGCAGGGAAGCCCACAATGGTGTGAGCTCTGGGGGCTGCCAGCCGCCAGCAGTCCCCGCCCGCCCCCGCCTGGGACCCAGGATCGCTCAGTGAGGAACTTGGACTGGGAGAGGAGGAGGACAAGGAGAGAGCTGGGCCTTTCTGACCAGCACCCCCCGGGGGCAGCAGCCTGTGTGGAGCGACACAGACAGCCAGACCCAGGGCGGCCCCTCCTGGCTACCCTGCTCCTCCCAAAGGATGCTTTGGGCGTGAGGCCACTCCTCACCCACAGCCCCCCACTCTCTCCCCACAACGGTCCTCTCTGCCTCCTACCCAGGGGCTTCCCCGCTTCTGGCCAGCAAAGACTTTCTGATAACAGGAGAGGGCAGTGAGGAGGACTTCCTGGAAGGGGTGACAGCCCAGAGCCTGGACCTTGCCCACACCAGAAGGCATCAACAGCAAGGTAAGTGCTCATACAGGGGGGAACCCCAACTCCTTGTCTGTCCCCCTACCCCAGCCTGTGCCTTCTCAAGTAGGTCAAAAATGGAAAATATTTTTAACAAAACCAGATGGGAGGAGACTGGAGGCTGTGGGCAACATCAGGGATGGAGGAACCAGCTTTCTCCTGCTTAGGCTGCTTCTGCGGGAGAGTGGCCCAGGCCTCCTCAATCCTGCTGCCCCCTGACCTCATCAAATAAACCCCAGAAGTTTCTCGGTGCCATGCTGAGTGGGGGTCTCCAAAGCACAGCAGCGCCTGTTGGAAGTGGGGGCTGCCGGGAGGGGAGTGAGCAGGAAATTGGGAGATGGCAAGCAGGGCACACGGAAAGGGGACCTAGAAGGGGACAGGGGACCCCAAAGCCTGACCCTGTCCCTTGGCCCAAGTCTTGTCCCTAAGAATCTGTCTGGCTTTAGGCCAGTAGGGAGCCAGGCAAACTCTGGGGATTTAAGTGGATTTGCAAATTTTCCAGATTCCTAAGATGTCCTTCCAAACCCCCAGTGGCTGGGAAAGTTCGAAGGCGAGGGGGCTGGGGCTTGGCAGGCCATGTTCATGCAGCTGGGGCTGGGGGTCAGGGACCGGGCCCTCAGATCTGGGGGCCCCTCTGTGAAGAAGGGGGATCGGCTGCTGGGCCCTTTGCCCTGGTCCCAGGCAGCTGCTCAGGCCTCCGGGCCAGCTGCCTCCTTCCACGGCTTCTCCACTCTATCCTAAAACAAAAATTGGATCACAATTCCGCTGTGCATCTTCGTGTAGAAAGGGCCTGTGCTGCCCCTGATGGACACTCACTGCAGGCCAGGACTATGTGGAGTACTTTATAAGTGTGATCTCGTGTAATGCTAACCAGCAACTCCCGCCTTACGTGCGGGGAAACTGAGGCTCACAGCAGCAACACGACTACCACACACAGCAAGTCAGTGGCACATAGTAAGCTCCCTGTGCTGTCACTCCAAACTTGGTCCTTGTGTTCCTGTTCCTTCCAGTCAGACCCCAGGATTTCCCCAAGGAACTGGCACAATCTTGCCTGTGGACACGTCCTGCACTTTCCCTTCAAGGAGCCTTCCCACTCCACCTCCTCCAGGCAGCCTTCCCAGGTTCTTCCAGTCTTCCAAGTGCTCGCCATGCCCTCCTCACTGGTGACTTGTTGCTTGGCCCTTTCTTCCCCTTTGTGTTCTGTTTGCATATCAGAGATCCTTCAGGCCCTGGGCTTCCCCATCTTGTGTTCTGTCCCTCATGTCCTCCTGTCAGCAACGGGGCTAAGAAAATGTCCTGGTGAAAGGGAGGAGGGACTGGCTGAGGAGCCTCTGTTCTCAAGTGTGAGACCGGAACCCCAGGCCTGCTGCCCTCCCTCAGGTAGCCTTCCAGAACACCGTGCAGTTCCTCCAGATTGCGTTTGTCTATGTCAAACCAGGAGGGGTGTCCCTGCCCGCATCTGTGATCCCACAGCGCACAGAGGCCTCTAGCGACATCTTCTGAAGTCAGATAGCCCTCCTGGCCTCCGAGCTGAGTCCACAGCTCTCGGGGACAGGAGGACCATGTCGGTCACTGTCATTAAGTGCTGACCCCATCCAGGTACAGAGCAGGCCTTTGGATCAGTATTGTTCCCCCTGCTTTGCCGACAAGGGAGCCCAGGCTGAGAGAAGCTGAGTGACTGCCCAGGGTCACACAGTAGAGTGGGTATTGAGACCATGGTCTGCCTGAGTCCAAAGACTTAACCCCCTCACTAGCCTGGTCAGAGGGGAGAGCCGCCCTCTTTCCACAGAGCCTCTCCTGGCTCCAGCGCCAACAGCAGCAGAAAGTTCTGCATCGGGCCTGACCTGCTCCCAGGCCCACCTGGCCCTGGCTTGGTCCTGAATGAGGGCCATCTGGTCAACACCCTCCCTTCAGCAGTGCTCAGGCAGACCTTCCCTCCTCTGTGGGAAGAAGAGCTGAGACTTCTAATTGCCCACAGATGTGGGGCAGCGGAAAGCACCATGGATTCAGAGTCAGGAGACCTGGCGCTTGCCCTGGCTCGACTCAGATCCATTGTGTGGCCAATCTCAGGCCCGTGTCTTCTTTCTGGGCTGCGTCCGCACCTGGAAGGCAGTGGGCACCGTGGGTAAACAGGGCCAGGTTTGGGCATCCGCTGACCATGCATCATCCCCCATTCGGCTTCTGGCTGACTGTGTAACCCTGGGCCAGTGCTCTGCCCCTCTGGCATCGGTCCCCAACTCTGTGAGCAGCAAGGCAGTGTGTGAGCTCCAGGAGCTAACAGTGTAGGTAAGACTGTCAGCACGGTCCCTGCACTTCATGGGCTGGACCCAGTGTCATTGTCTGGGCAAGGGCCATGCTCTCCTGCCTCCTGCACAGAACAACTTGGCTATGAATTTCTTCTGCAGTCTGCAAAGGGCTCTGCCCGTGGGAGGGACCTGGCCACCAGTGGCATTCTAAAGGCTCACGCCATCTTCCAGGCACAGCCTGTCTGAGACCAGCTGCCTCTCAGCTGAGGGAAGGGACTCTGGGTGTTTTGCTCAGGACAGGCAACTGAGTGTGGTAAAGAGGGAGGAAGGAATGAGAGGGTCTCCAGACATCCCTGAAATACACCCCCTGCCTACCCCCCATTTTTTGCACATGGTTCAGACCCTGCAGTCAGTGGACCTGGGAATGGGGGAGACCTTCCTCCACTGCTTTCTGCCATCCTCCACCCCACACGCACCCCAGGAGCCTCCCCAGGGGCTCCTTGGCTGGAAAGCAGTGTGTACAGGAGGATAGAATGGACCAGCCCTTTCTGAGCACTTCCATCGTGTTTTACATCCATTTCCTCAAAGGTCACTGCCGTCTTTCTCAGCGCTCAGAACAGGCCGGCATTCAGTAAGCGCTTAAATATTTGCTGAACTAATTTAATCATCACATCAACCTCCAGGAGTAGATATAAACTCTCTCTGGGTTACAGATGAGGACATGCCCAGAGAGGTTAAGTCAGTTGCCCCAAATCCCACAGCGAGGAAGTTGTGGAGCGGGGACTTGCACCTGGGTGTTTCTCACTCCAGCGCCCTGAGGAGAGGCTGGGTGGGGCTTGGGTCCCCGCTACAGATCCAGCATCAACTCAGAATGTGCCTCAGCCGTGGGGGTGGTCCTCAGGCCCTGAAACTCACCTCGGATGCCGGTGGGGGAGTCAGTCCCTCTCTGGGCCTTCGTTTTCCCATTAGTAAAATAAGGAAGTTGACCGCGACGACGATCTCTAAGCTCCTTCCAGCCCTAAAACAATTCCAGGATTCCGGGCCAATGCAGCCCAGGTTGGCAGCCGCACCGGCCCTGTTGTGTACTCAGGGATCATGCATATTTAACTTCACCGTGGAAGCGTTTTTTCTTACCCTTTTTCTCCATGTTACAGAAAGTGGTCGGGATCGATGACCGCTAATGGAAAACTGTTAACTGCAATAACTAGGAGAACTTTCGGACAGTTAAGAGCAGCCTGTTAATGCACTTCGTTTGCCAGGGAGCAGAGCCCGCGTGCCCATTTTCCCGGGATACTGAGGAGGTAGGGTCAGGAGGTGCGCCTGTTAGGGTGTATGTGTGGTGCTGTGACCATTTAGGTCTTTTCCAATGCTGACTTTTTTTGAACCTCATATGCTCTGATTTCAAGCGGAAGTAAGGCTTTGGCCAACAGTAGATGGACACACGATGGGGTCCAGAGGCGAGGGAATGGATGCTGAGACGCACCTCTGGTGTGAGGATGGCAGAACTCACACACTTGTTGATTCCAGTGTAGAAGTCCACCTCAAGTCCCTCCCAAGGCGTCAGGTCCACCTCACGTCTTGGGAGGTGGGGGCAGGAGAAGTCTCAGGCAAAGGGCTTCCTGAACCCTCAGGCCCAGGTCTCAGGCCCGTCCCCCCTTCCCAGATGCTTTCTGGGCACCCCGCCCCCAGTCTAAGCGATCAAAGTGTATTGCTTGAGCTGCATTGATACCTTCTCTTCGCCTCTTTTCAGATCAGCGCTATTTGATGTCTCAGGTGCCCGGAACCTTTCATCTGGAGGCACCAGCTTCTCCGCCCTCTGATGGGAAGGGCTGTCCCTTGGGAGGTGGGGGCAGCAGGGCCAGGGGTCAGACAGTTCCTGAAGGTCAGAGATGAAAAGGACGTTTGTGGCCACTGTTCAACTTCCTTATTGTATGGGTGGGAAACTGAAACCCAGAGACGGGGGATGCGCCTCAGGTTATATGGGTTGAGCCCAGGGCCCAGGCTGTGGGCATGGCCTTTGCTCTGCCACCAAGAGTGCTCAGGCTGCAGCTCTTCCCAGCCACGGCCACAGGGCAGAGCTTGGGTTGAAGAGGAGCAAGGCCATCCTGACAAGTGGTGGGAATCTCCCTGGGTAGTTTTTGAGCCACACAGCCTTTGGTTACGTGGCTTCTCCATTCCGGCCATAATTTCCTTTTATGTAAAATGGGGGGAGGGCCAGGGAGCAGCAAGGTGACCCTAGAGGTTCCATCCAGCTCTGCCCTTGGCCCCTGAGAGGCCCTGGCAGGCACAGAGAGGGATAAGCAGACTGGTGGGTGGATGGAAGGCCTGATGGACAGACGGCCTTCCCTGTAGTCCAGGGAGCAGGGGTGACTTCACCAGCAACCCACCAGCGCAGTCACAGAGCCCTCCATGCTCAGGAGGGTCCTGCACGTGAAATCCTTCATCCTTTCTTAACAAGGGGCCCTGCATTTTTGTTTTGCTCTTGGCCCCCACGGATTACATAGCTGGCCCTGCCAGGGAGTTCAGGCTGGGTCTGAGGTGGCTTCACCCCCACACTTGGTCTCACTGCCTCCTGTCCCCATTCTATCCATGCCCTCTCACAAAATGCCAACCTGCGCCTGCCTCTCTCCTAGTGGAGCCCCCCCCCCACCCCCCGACACACACACACCCCATAGTGCTTGGAGTTGCACCATTATGGCTGCCCAGCCAGCAAGCCCCCACCTTCACTATCAATGTCCTGAAAATTGGCTTCCTTGTACATTCAGGCAAAGCTCAAATCCTGGCTTGGCACCCCAAATCTTTCCCAAAGTGACCTCTGTTCTCTTCCCTGCCTGTCACCTACCTCTTCATGGAGGAGCCCCAGTTTCTAGCCTAACAGATACCTTTCTGCCATTTCTCCCAGATGCCTTGAGATCGCCCACTTCCCTCACCCCTGTGGAATGCCCTTCCCTGGCATCATCCCCCCAAAAACCTAAACCTGAAGGCCACCCCCATCTCCATTGCAGTCATCGTAATCATGCTAGCTACCATCTACTGAGCACCCGTTATGTGTCAGGAGCATTTCATCATCATCGTTAGCTCTCACAGCAACGGGAAGGGAATCTCTTCTGCCATTTTCCAGGAAATTGGAACTCAGGGAAGTTAAAGTCGGAGGTCACACAGTTGTGAGGGAGCAGGAGAGGGAGCAGGACTGGCACTTGGTCCTGGGTTAAGTGGCTTCAAGCTGGGGCTGCTGCCCTGACCGGGCTGGGGTCCCAGGCACTTCAGTGTCCTGGGTGGCATCAGGGTTCCATTTGTCTGTTCTGCCTCCTCACCAGCCTGTCCCAGCACCTCCCTGGAGGAGGAGGGTCACCCTCGCCTGCCCACCCCAGTTCCCCAGCCTGGTGAGTTCTGACTGATCAGGGCAGCTGCGGCCCCAGGCATGAGAACCAGAAGAGCTGGCCCTGCCTAGCCATTTGACCTTTCATGCTGTGTAAGCATCGATTGAGCACCTACTGTAACCCTAATCCCTTCTTAGGAACTTGGAGACATCCCAACAAATTGTGAGGTAGGTTTCTTCATTTGTGGGAAATCAAATGAAGGGACTAAGACAAAGGTACAGGAAAGAGCTTGCTGACAGAGAGTGGGTTGGAAGGTCATTCAATGTGGGTTCTGGTCCCGGCCGGGCCTCTCAGCCCCTGAATACCTAGGAGGACTACCCTGCCCCCACCCCGCCGCGCCTGCTGACAACACCAATAACAACAGCAGCGCCCCTTCCTGAGGAGCCCTTCTGGGAGGGGTTTCCTGCGTCTCATTTATCACGTGTATCCCTTTGCTGACAAGCCTAACCAGCAGGGTCTTGGCCGTGCACTCAGTGCCAAGTGAGTGAGTGAGTGAGTGAGTGAGTGCCTCTCCCCTGAGTGAATAAAGAATAATAATATCGTGACCACTGACTGCAGAGGGCTGTACGCCAGGCCCTGCTCTAAGCATTTTTCTTGTATTAACTCATTCGAGGCCTCCACAAGCTCCCACTTTCAGATCAGAAAACCGGGGCACAGAGAGGCTGAGGAAGCGTGAATGGGAGAACTGGGGGTGAATGACTGAAGAGCCAGGTGCAGGAACAGATGCCGAGACAACGAGAAGGAAGTGAAACATGGGCGCTTTCTGCCCTCCGGCTCTGCTGCCCAGGAGGGCTCTGAGGGGAATCTCAATGCTCTATAATTGGCACCAATTAATAGCTAGCTACCCGGGACCGTTTGCGGGCTCCGGGCTGGTGGGGGAAGGCCGCGTGCTGGTGGGTCAGTCCCAGTGGCCTGAGGCCTGCCTGCCCCTGCCCACTTGGCTCTGAGAACCCATTCTATTTGTGGCCCCCACCCCTGCCCAGGGCTGATCCGGGGCTGGCAGCAGCCCGGGGAACAGAAGGTTTGCTTGTCTGTGCCTGCTGCACCCCCACCTCCTCCCCAGCCTCAGCCTGGGACCCCTCTCGGGGGCTTCTTTGGCTGCCAGGGCCTGGCGCTCTCTGTTGCCATGGCACCGCCGGAGATGAGGCTCTGGGGGTGGGGTGTGAGGCAGGGCAACCGAGGGATGGCAGAGGCCTGGAACTCTGGAGCTACAGAGAGAGGCCCAGGCCCCCTGTGAACAGTGGTAAGGAGTGCTGGGGCCCAGCGGGGGCAGGCCTGGACCCCAGCACAGAGGGCCTATGGCAGAGCTGGCCACACACCCTGCACGACTACTGGGTGCTCCATCTCAGAGGCCCTTGGAACAGGCCTCAAGGCAGGCCAGGGCCCCACCGGCACTGCCCCTGCGCCCTAGGCTGTCCTCAGGGAGGACTCCTCTCCTGCACCCGTGGGCTGACCTCAGGCTCTGCGGTGAAGTTGCAGAAAGGTTCTGAGCTCTATCCCCAGCTTGACTTTCACATTCCCGGGTGAGCTGGAGCAGGCCCCTGGTCGCTCTGCACCACAGTGAGGGGAGGGACAGGGCTCCGAACTCAGGGTCCTTCCATCCCTGAGAGCCTGGTTGAGGGTGAACCCACGTGGGAATGTTTCTCGGGACACAGACCTGCTTCTGGGTGGGAGACACGCAGGCTAGCATGGCAGTTAAGCATACAGGCTTGGAGTCAGACAGGCCTGAGTTTGCCTCACAGCTCCATTGCTTATTGGCTGTGTGACCTTGGGCAAGTTACCACACCTTTCTGAGAGTCTGTTTCCTTCTCTGTGGAATGGGAACAATGATTGTACCCACCTCACAGAATTGTTGTGAAGATAAAACAGAACCGCGGGGCCATCTCATTTAGCAGAGTGCTCCGTCCCAAATTAGTAGGGGCTTCGGTTTGTTTTCAGATTGTGGGGCATCAGGACAATGAATGAGAAGAAAGATGTCCTGGGTTGGTGGGGTGGTTGGTGGACAGAAGCAGGACCCTTGAGTAGAAGATACAAGGAGACAAATTGCGCTCAATGTAATGACAATTTCTGAATAGCCTAGCATCTGAGGACCCTGAGCTGGCCAAGAATGGAACGGGCCTCAGGTGAGGTGGTGAGATCCCTGTCACGGGGAGATGTGCACGTGTGAGATGGACAACCCCTTTGTTTGCAGAGAGGGTGGGGGAGATGTGAATGGGGAGTATTTACGGCCCTCCCCGTTCTAAGGCTGTGGGGCTCTGTGAAAGATGGCATGGCTGTCTCCCCCCTGCCTGCCAGCGTTAGCCTCGCTCAGCTGAAAACAGGGTCAAAGGACAGGGCTGCTGACTCGTGTATTGAGCTGGGACTGTGTGCCGGTCATCTTTGCCTCCTGCCTTAGAGAGGCTGTCCCCTGGGCGTTGCACCTGTGTGCTCTGAGGTCAGTCTGCTCAGGATCGAGCACTGGCTTCATCACGGGCCAGCTCTGTGACCCTGGAAGAATGATTTAACCTCTGTGTGCCTCACTTTCCTCATCTGTAAAATGGAGAGGCAACACTGACCTCATGGATTGCTCTGCGTTCATTCCCATAAAGGGCCCAGCCTAGGGGTGGGTGAGATGAACTGAATCAGCGGTAGCTATTATTATTCTTGTGGTTATTGTCAAGGCCTTTAAGTCCTTGTTCTTTTTTGAAGGACCTGTTAGGGGCCTAGAGGGGATCCAGAGGACTCTGATCCAGGGATCCACTGGGCCTGGGCAGAGCCAGGCCATTTGGCCTGGAGGGTGGCCGCGGGGACGAGCAGGGAGGCCAGTGAGGCGCCTGAGGAGGCAGGAAGTGCTTGCTCTGCAGCAGGTGGACAGGGGCGTGCAGCTGGCCTCTCTTCCTCACGGACCTCCTTCTCAGGCTGGTTCCCAGCCTGTGTGGGAACCCAGGCCCCCTCCTCTGGGTCACCAGCGACCGTGAGGCACACACTGAGTGCTTTCCCACGAACCGTTCCAAGTAGCGGGGCCCCACACAGCTCCCCTACCCCCAGCGCTCACACTCTAGCAGTTGAGGGGGTGTGCAGCAGGAGGAGGGGGCTCAGGCCGGGGGGATCAGTCCGTTCTTTATCAGCCTGGCTCCGATCCAGACAGATGTTTCATTTTATTCTGAACTTCCAGAAAATAGGTCATTTTTTTCCATTGTCTCCCTGGGGAGGCCTCCCGGGGAGAGGAGCACGGAGTGAGTGACGAGTGTGGGGGCCTCACATGGGCCCTGGGGAGCTGGGAGGGCAGCAACCTCCCTCCCTCAGTCATGATGAGCTGTCTGCAGGGCCAGGGCGTGAAGGTTCCTAAAGGCTGGGCTAAGAAGCCGGCCTCTAACAGTGGTCCCCCCTTATCCACGGGGGATGCATTCCAAGCCCTGAAGTGGATGCCTGAGACCCCAGATAGTACCGAACCCTCTCTATGCTATGTTTTTCCCTGTACATGTGTACCTATGAAAAGGTAATTTATCAATTAGGCACAGTGAGAGAGTAACAACAATAACTAACAGTAAAGTAGAACAATTGTAATAATACACTGTAATGCAAGCCATGTGACTGTGGTCTCTCTCTGATAACTGATCTGAGGATAACGGAGACAGCTCCTAAGTGACTAGTGGGCAGGGAGCACGTCCAGTGTGGATACGCTGGACAAAGCGATGATTCATGTCCTAAGTGGGATGGAGGGGGGAGGTGCAGGATTTCATCGTGTTACTCAGAACGGTGTGCGATTTAAAACTTGGAAATTGCTTATTTCTGGACTTTTTCATTGAATATTTTCAGACTGTGGGTAACAAGCCGCAGCAAGCAAAACTGCGAGTAAGGGGGCCAACTGCACCTGGGGGTGATGGAGCGCCAGAGGAGGGCCAGGGAAGGGCATGGTCAGAGGGTGTTTCAGAAAGGCTGAGAGGTGAGAAGAGGTGGGAGGGGACGAACTGGAGGTGAGGAGAGGGGTGCAGTGGGGCAGCCAGAGGCCACCGCGCTTATGCTGGAGCGGGGAGGGGTAGGGGGTCAGAATGATGGTCCACGAAACTGGCACTGTCCTTATACCCACTTGGACTTTCAGGACAGCTAGAGTCCGTGCCAGGCTCCAACTTACCAATTTCTGCTACTTTGTTTGGGGGACCTGGCAGGTACCTGGCAACGTGCAGGGCCTCTGGCCCAGCCGCAGCGGGCAGGTCAGGCCTGGGTGGCCGAGCTGCATCACTGTGTGACAGGACCACGTTGCTCTCCCTCTCTGGCTTCAGTGTGATCCTGGGGCCTGTGGGTAGATTCATGTGTAAGGGTGGAATGCGGAGCCTTCCCTAACAGATAGAAGTGGGGCATCGGATTGAGGGGGGCAGGTGGGAGCCCCACAGCCTCAGCCCCTTCCCAGGTTTCTACCTCCCACCTGTAACCGACCCTGCTCTCCTGCCTGGCTCCCATGCTGCAGGCTCACACCTACATCTCAGCCCACTCCGGGTAAAGCCACATGGGCCACACGCTGCTGTGTCCAGCCTGTGCCGCCATCACTCTTGCACTCTCCCAACTGCTGGCGGGAGGACTCCATCTCTGGCTCCAGATGCCTCTTGCCCCCACACACTCTCAGGCCTGGAGCTGGCTGCCTTCTAGGAGCTGAGTCATGACATCCTGGCTAGGGCCCCTCCCCAGCACCCCACCCCCACCCTAACCCAGCATTCCAGCTCAGCACAGCTGCCTTCTAGAGCAGGGTCCTGAGAAGTGCTCCCAAGACAGCCCTGCCCATCCCATGTACAGATGGGGAAACTGAGGGGCAGGTCCACACTACAGGTGGGTGACAGAGCAGAGACTAGAACCCACGTCCCCTTACTCCCAGCCAGGGATCTGTCCCCTGAAGTTTGTCCCAGAGGCTGTGAAGTGCCCCTGGCGTAGGGGAGAGAGGACTAGCCTGCTGGTCAGGGGACCGAGTCTATCCCGTTTCTGCCAGCATCTTCACAAGCCACTCCTCTGACACGTCTCCGATCCCCGCTTGGCTGGGATGGTGCAAGAAACATGACTTTGATATAAAGGTCTGTGTATAGCAGAGCAGGGGGGGATCCTGTGTGGAAGGAAGGGGCAGCCGCTGTCATCTGAGCCCTGGGGCCTTGAGCCACCAGACTCACATCTGAGGCAGGGCTGGAGGCAAGGGCTACCCCGTCAGGTGAGCTTCTGCTCCCCACTGGACACCTGAGCCCAGTCAGAACACTGGGACCTGTTGCTGTTCTGCTCGCAGGCTCAGTTTCCCCATCTGTACAATGGGGCTGAGGAAGGGGGTTGGATAGGCAGATGATCCCCGAGGGCCGTGGAGCTCTGACATTCCAAGACTAACCCCACGACCCCATGCCAGGCCTCCTCCTCCCTCTGGCATCTTATTTATTCAGAGCATCCCTGGCACCCCCTTCCTCCTCAAGGCAGGGCTCCCTCCCACCCCCATCTCAAAGCTATTTCTGCCCAGCCTGCTGCCGGACTGAGTGTCCCTCTGTCCCCTCAGGTGCCCACAGCCCCTCCATAACTTTAACCAGCTCAGTGGCAGCTCTTCATCCTGCTCCTCCGCTTCATTCTCATCTTAGCATTGCCCCAGCATGCACCCACCAAGCCAGAAGCAGGGGTGGGGCTCCTTTATGACACCTCTCCCTTCAGCCCCCCAATATCTAATCAGCAGGTCCTGCCTTTCTCAGCTAGATGAACCTCAAACCCATTTGTTTCTATCAGTTTCACCCCCCCTCACCCTCCCCGTCCCCCGCCCCAAACTAAGTCAATAGAGAAATGCTGGTAGAGCTCTCACCCTGGCTCAGTCTCTGCTCTCTGTTCCTAGGCAAGTTCCTTAAGTGCTCTCTGCCTCAGTTTCCCGTCTAAAACGGGAATGATCACTGTATCTAGCTCATGGAGTCGGCCGAGGAGCAAGTGAGTCAAACGCATGTTGGGTGCAGCAAATTCACAGCACCCTGGCTTTGTGGCCCGTCTGCACACATATGGATGTGTGTTCAGAGGAGTTTGGGGTCCCATGTGCACATGTTCTGTGTGCATGTTGTATGTGCACAGGTTGTTTGTCCTGGGTACATATTTGATTGATGTGCCACACACGTGTGCACTGGGAGAGCACACAGGCAGTAGTCGGCTGTGTGTGCATGTGCTGGGCACAGTGGGAGCTGTATGCATGCGTGTTTTGTGTGGACGTTGCGTGCACATGCTGAGGGTCTGCATGAGGGCTGGCACACACATGGTCCGCTGTGCACGGATGTGTTTCTGAGGAGTGTGTGAACGAGTGCGTAGGCAGGAGTCTGTGCTGTGTGCGCACGTGCTCGCGGTGCGCAGGCCTCTGCCACTGGCAGCCGTGCAGCCCCCCCTCCCCCCCCACCCCCCGCCCCCGGCCTGCCTGTGTCGTGGGAGCCTCAGGACCCCGAGGGAGGGAAGCTGCTGTCGGCGGATGTGGCCAAGATGGACTGGATTTATTTAGATTAAGGCGGTGGGAAAGGAGTGGAGACTCGTGTGTGCAGGAAGGAAAGAAGGCTGGGGCTCTGAGAAAGGCTCCCCAAGCATGCTTGCTCCCCTGGACTTGGGGTCCTCACTTTGCTCCTCCAAGGGGTCCCTCTGATTCACTGTGAGGAGCTGGGCAATTACTTACTCCATCTTTGGACCTCTGTCCCCCAACCTGGCTAAAATAAAAGAAATCATGAGGGCTCCCTGGCACACGGCATTCTTCTCATGGGCAAAGAGGACTCCCTCTCTCTGTTTCAGGGGCCTCCCTGGGCATGAGAGTACGGCAAGTAGAGGGATGTCTGTTCCCTGACTGGGACTCCCACCTTGTCCCAGGTGTCCCTCCCCCTGAAGAACGGAATTGTTGCAGGCAAGCCCCCCTCTCCCTCAAATCAGCTGTCTGGCTCTCTCTGGGTAGCTGGACCCATGGCGGGCTCTGGGAAGCCCAACGAGGTCCACAAGGCGTTGGGTGGACAGCTGGGGGTGTCAGGGGCTCATCTGAGATGGCCCAGGAGGTCATGTCCATGTGCCTCAGGCCACACTCTGGTCCGTCCCAGGCCTGTGGCCTGTGGTCCATGCCACCCTTCCCCTGTCGCCTCCTGGATTTCCATGTCACCAGTTTATCTGTCTGAAAAAATGAAGCCCAGAGAGGGAAACAACTTGTCAAACCTCACACAGCAAGCTTGTGACTGAGTGGTCGGGAAAGCAGTCCGTGAAGAGATGGTTACGAATTCTCACATGACTCCAGCCTCAGAAATGCAGCCCCTCCTCCTCAGCCCCCAAACCACCCAGCAGCGGGAATTACAGTGACGAGAGCCTCCTCCTGGCAGCTTTAGAGCAGGGATGGCTCTTGGAGATGGGCCTTTGTGAGGGCTGCTGGCTCCTTGTATGGATGGAGAAACAGAGTCGCAGAGCGAGCTAGAGACTTGCTCCGTCTCAGGGGGGTCTGAGGTCCCTGTGACCAGCCAAATGCCCATTTCATGAAGAGAGAAGCCAGTCCCAGATCCCCAGGAATCCACACTCTCTCTCTAAGATGTCTACACTTTCCCGAGCTCCTCTGACCAGCCTATCTATCCTCTCCCCAGCGTCCGATTCTTCTGCCTTTTCACTGTGTGACCGGGCCATGATTCTGTCCATCTTTGGACCTCTGCTGCCGGTTCAAGAAGACCCCTCCCAGCTGAGAGTCTCAGAGACTCTAAGCCGCCCCCAGCCCAGGCCCAGCAGGAGAGGAGCCAGGGTCAGGGGCTGCTGGCCCAGGGGGCCCAGCCCACACAGCCCAGGCTTCCAGAGCCAGGCCAGCCCCAACTGCAGTGACCTCCCATCTCCAGGCCAGCCGACCAAATTCCTCCTTTAGAATAATAAACAGTGCGGCCAGCCAAGGAGGCCGAGAGGGGAGGGGCAGGGAGGCTGAAATGACCCCCTCCCCCAGCCTCGGCTGCTAATGATTTTCTTTGGCTGAGATCTCTGGCAGGAAGGGGGGAGTCAGAGGGGCACCCACCGAGGGGCAGATGGGCCTCTGTGGGGGCTGCTGGCTCCACCATGGCGCTGCTCCCTCCCGTTGGAGGAGGCCTGGCATCCAGCTGGAGGGGCTGGGGCAGGAGGGATGGGGGAAGGAGGGGGTGCATCAGAAGGGCTGGGTTTTCAGCCTGGAACAATTGGGAGAGGGGAGCAATGAGGGGACCCTTAGGCAGGCTGCTCTGAAGGGATCAGGAGAAGGAGGAGAGGAGTAGATTCACTCAGCTTATCAGGGTGCTGGGCAGAGCGGAGACTGGGTGTCCACAGGCCAGGATGCTTACCTCTGCCCCACCATTGAGTAACCGCAGCTTTGTAAGTGGTTCACTCAGCATCATTTCATGTTGGGAGCTGGAGACAAAGGCCACAGAGATAGTGATGGTGCAGAAGGTAGCCCTGCTGGGGCTCAGACCAGGACCCCAGCCTTGGACTGGAAACTAAAAGGGTGAGGGTGGGGGTGCCGCGGGGATGACCTGGGTGTGGGCTGAGGAGCAGGCCAGGCTGGGCAGCCACTCAGGGAAGTCAGCAGACCCACAGCCCGGGAGGCTCCTTGTTGCCTCGTCACGTGGCTACTGCCCACATTTCTCGCTGTGACTCCCATCTGCTTCTGGGCTCCTTCCCGCCCATGCTGCAGGCGGACCCTTGCAAGCCTGGCTCTTGGTGGTTATTTGGGATCCTTGGATGCGGCGGCCACAGGAAGAGACAGAACAAAGACGCTCCCAATTCAGTCTGTCTTTCAGGGAGTGTCCCTGCTGCTGTCGCTTTCTGTCTCCATCACTGTCTCCCCTCTCTCCGCCTCTCCGTGTCTTCGTCTCTCTCTGCCTCTATCAGTTCAGGTCTCTCTGTCTCTCTCTCAGACAAGCTCTGCTGTGTGACCTCGGGCAAACTTCTTTTTCTCTCAGAGCCTCAGTTTCCCCATCTGGACACTAGGGGTGGGGTGGGTTCAGCAGTCTCCACAGACCTCCCAAGGCTTACTGTGCAGTGGGGCCTCCCCCGGTCCCAGCCCCCGGCCCCTCTCCCCTGGGCCTCCCTGTACAGCTCAGGACTGAGGGTAGGGGGCCAGGTGTGGGGGTACTCCCCCCGCATTCCACAGCCCTGACTCCCCCGCTTCCCTTCCCACAGCCACCTCCACTTCCTGTTGTGCTTGTGGAGCTGTGGGAGTTCTCTGGGTTCTGGCTTACCCCCTCCTTCTCCTCCAGGCCTTTCATCACACTTTCCCAAATATTTGTCCTGGCAGATAAGAGCCTGGTATTGGAACTGTCACCAGGAGGACAGGCTGTTAGAGCTGGCAGGCCCCTGGACACCATCCAGTCCAAGCCCTCCCGCCCCCTGCCCCTTCCCCCGTGCCCCGCACGCCCCCCCCCCGTATATATAGAGAAACTAAGGCCCAAAGAGAGGTGGGGGCTCAGCCAGGGTCACCATGGAGCCAAAGAAGGGTCCAGGCTCCTTGAGGCTGCGCCTCGTGCAGCGGGAGGGGACCTATGAAACAGGGGAGACCCCTCGCCATGGGACACGGGTAGCCTTTGACTTCGGCACCATGGACACTAAGGCTCAGTGGCCCAGGCTGGGGCTCACTCTGCAGGGCCCAGGTGCGAAGATGCCTCTGCCCGCCCTGGGCTCTGACTGGTCCCTGTTTAACTCTGCAGGACACCATGCTGCTTCTGAGTGCCATGCCAGCTCCTATCCTCAAAGGTAGGTAGACGGGGGCCTGGGAGGGGCCCGGGGGAGTCACTAAGCAGGACCCTGGAGCTGGCAGGGTGGAGCATCAGAGCCTGGGAACCCAGGGGCACTGCTGTGCTCTCAGCCTCAACGTCCTGCCTTTCCACTGCCCACCCCTCAGCTCACTAACCACAGTGAGTGCCCTGCTTGCCCAGAGCCTTTGGCTCAAATCCTTGCTTGGCCTTCCACCCCCATGCCCCTTCACCAGCTTTCCCACCCAACTCACTAAGAGTCACCCAGCCTCCCATCTCTTCTCAGCACTTGCTGGTATTGATCTGGCATCGGTCTGGCCGGCCTGCTTCCGGTCTGGGACTCCCCGCCCTGCCTGGACCCCTCATTGGCTGTGCACTCCCAAGTCCTGGCTGGGCTTCTCTCAGCACACCCTTCCCTCACTGCCTGGTACATGTCCTCGGCTCTCCAGGAGCTGGGCAGCTGACCAGGCAATCAATGGGCATTGGCCATCGATGACTAGGTGACAGCTTACTGAGGATGGCTGACTGGCTGGGGGGTGTAGGGTGGCTGACAGAATCCTTCCCCAGAGGATGTCAGCATGGGAAGTGGAACCAGTCACTTGGCAGCCCCCAAGTCCCATCTGCCTGAGTTCCCAGGGGTCTCAGCATCTCTCCTGCCTCAGTCTGCCCCACTCTGAGCTACCTTGCCTTACCCTCCCCAAGCAGGGCCACCTCTGGGCTTTGGGCAGAATCTGGGCAGCTGAGGCAGCTGTAGGGAAGAGGCTCCGAAAGTGACCTGGGAAATAATGCAGGAACTGGAGGCTGGGAATGACTTCCCAAGGATTTCCTGCCGCCTTTGTGAGAACGGGCCCACAGCCTGAGGCTGCCTGCTGAGGGACTCCGAGGCTGGGGGTGGACAGGCACTGAGGTCAGGAGGCCAGGAGGCCCTGGGCCCGGGTGCTGAGCGAGCAGGCCTCCACGCCATGGGTTCCCGGCTATGTTTGGATTAGGGAGGTGTGGTGTTCAAGGGCTGTGCATGTGTGTCAGCTCTGGGGAGAGGTGCGGAGGCTCCTGGCCTCTGACATCTTACCGGACGCCTCCTCTCCCAAAGGCCAGGCGCTGCTGCTGCCCCTGCTGTTGTTGCTGGGACCGCAGGCTTCCCGAGGTCTGGTCATCACCCCTCCGGGGCCAGAGCTTGTCCTCAATGTCTCCAGCACCTTGGTTCTGACCTGCTTGGGCCCAGACCCGGTGGTGTGGAAACGGATGTCCAAGCAGCCTCCGCAAGAAATGGTCAGGACCCAGGATGGCAATTTCTCCAGCATCCTGACGCTGGCCAATGTCACGGGGACAGACACGGGAGAATACTTTTGTGTCTATAATAACTCCCATGAGCTGGAGGCTGGTGAGCAAAAACGGCTCTACATCTTTGTGCCAGGTAAGGCCCCGGCCTGTGCTCCCGCCCTTACTCCTCACTGCAGGCCTCTGGGGAAGCTCAGGGAGTGCTTCAGTGACGCGGGGACATGCAGCCGGCTTAGAAATGCAGACGAATCGTGGAATCCAGCCTGGCTCAGCCCAGGAGTATGTTCATTCCCACCCCTTGGTCTGAATATCCATCTGCTCCCTGGCAGCCCACCCCATTCCCGGCTCCCAAGAACTCTGCATTCTCAGCTGGTTCCAATACACTCCCTCTTGGCCTCTACGTCCCATCGTCCCCATTCTCCACGCGCCAGGTACCAGCTGCCCTTCAACTGGGGGCTTCCCCACCCTGGTACTGTCCACATCAAATGGTAAAGCTCGAAGGGACTTCCGAGAGCATCCTTATTCTGTAATGGGAAAACTGAGGGCCAGAAAGGGAAATAGGCCTGCTCAAGGTCACACAGCAATTCTGGGGCTAGCCAGAAACCCAGCTCCCCCTGACCCTCATTTTTTAACCCCACCCCCACCCCTGGCAGATCCCACCATGGGCTTCCTCCCGATCTTCCCCGAGGAATTTTTCATCTTTCTCACGGAAGTAACCGAGACCACCATCCCATGCCGAGTGACGGACCCACAGCTGGTGGTGACACTGCATGAGAAGAAGGTGGATGACCCACTGCCCATCCCCTACGACCACCAGCGTGGCTTCTCCGGGACCTTTGAGGACAAGACCTATGTCTGCAAAACCACCATTGGGGACAAGGAGGTGGATTCCGAGCCCTACTATGTCTACAGCCTTCAGGGTGAGCCCCCTTTCTGGCCTGATGCTCAGCAGAGGCAAGTAGGACCGTTCACGTGCGTGGCTCCGTTTTCCACTGGATTGTCATTACAGCCTGTGAAGGCAGGTCACGTTTCTCCGTTTTACAGATGAGGAAACGGAGGCTCAGAAAGAGTATGGAATTTGCCCAAGGTCCCTGGGATGTGTTAGTGGCAGAGCTGGGTGGTATATAGTTGTGGGCAAAGGCACAGGCTTAGGAGCCTGTGGGGCTTGAATCCCAGCTCTGCCACTTCCTGCCTCAGTGACTGTGCCCAGAGCACACCATCTCTCCGAGCCTGCTTCTCCTGCTGTAAAAAGGGATGATTGGAAAGATGGAATAAAACAGAAGATGGAGGGGACCTGGTACGCAGTAAATTGCCTGGGGAGACTTTGATTTCCAGACTTATCCCTTCTGGAATGTCAGCTCCGCAAGGACAGGAATTTTGTCTGTTGTGTTTACTGCTAAAGCCCCAGTGCCTGGAATAGTACTTGGCAAAGAGCAGACATTTAATAAATGTTTGCTGAATAAATGAATCTTCCACATCCATCATCCCTTCCCTCTCTGGACCCCGACCCCATCCCCAAGTTGAAGTGCCGGGAGCCGGCTGGGGGTGACTTCCTCAGACCTAAGCCGTCTCTCTCCACCAGCGTCATCCATCAACGTCTCAATGAATGCAGCGCAGACTGTGGTCCGCCAGGGCGAGAACATCACCATCACCTGCATTGTGACTGGGAACGAGGTCGTCAACTTCGAGTGGACGTACCCCCGCGAGGAGGTAATGCTGGGCCAGGGGTTGAAGGAAGGGCCAGGCAGGGATGGCTACCTTGACTGGCAGCCTGCCTTCTTGGACGCTTCCTGACTTGGGGGACTTGTCCTACCTGTCCCTACAGAGTGGGCGGCTAGTGGAGCCAGTGACCGACTTTGACATTCCCCACATCCGCTCCACCCTGCACATCCCCAGTGCCGAGCTGGGCGACTCGGGGACCTACATCTGCAATGTGTCTGAGAGTGTGTACGACCATCAGGATGAAAAAGCCATCAACGTCACCGTGGTTGGTGCGTTCCTCGGGCTCAGCCCCGGCCCTCGTTCTGAGCTGGATCCACACCCTGTCACAGCCCCGGGATACCTTCAGCCCAGCTCTAGCCACATTTCAAACCAAAGCTCCATTTCCAGGAGAAACCCAAAACAAGACGCAGTGCCAACCCCAAATCCAACCCTAATCCCATCTAGACTCTCCTCCTCGCCAGAAGCCTGGCCCCACCCCAGTGTCTAATCCCAGACTCCATCCCAGGCCCAGGCAGCCCCATCCCTAAATTCAACCAGGCTGCAACTCATCTTAGCCCCCAGCCTGGGTGAGAACTACACCACTAGCCTCCATCTGAAACCTGGTCTCCAAACCAGTGTCAGCCCCAAATCTGGCTCAATTCCAGCCCCAGCCCCAACTTCAATCCCAGCTCAGGTAGTTCCTAAAGCTGAGGCCCTGCCTCCAGAAGCCCCGCCCCCAGAGGCACTGTCCCATTGGTGGCCGGGCACAGCCCCGCCTGACAGCCGCCCCTTGCAGAGAGTGGCTATGTGCGCCTGCTGAGGGAGCTGGACGCTGTACAGTTCGCGGAATTGCACCGGAGCCGGACCCTGCAGGTGGTGTTCGAGGCCTACCCGCCGCCCACTGTCACGTGGCTCAAGGACAACCGCACCCTGGGCGACTCCAGCGCCGGCGAGATCGCCCTGTCCACGCGCAATGTGTCCGAGACTCGGTGAGCAGCCCCCTGCCCGCTCCATTCTGGAAGTTAGGGTCTGCAGCTGCCAGGCAGCCCACAGCCTTCAGCTACTCCACAAACCTAGGCCCGTCCTTCCTGAGAGCTCACTATGTGTCAGGCACCCCGCCAGGTGCTGGGCCAGGCCCTGGGGATGCTGCGGAGAACCGAACACACAGTTCCATGCCTCCTAGAGTTTCCGGTCCAGTGGGGAAACAGACACTGTCAGATGTAGTTGTCCTTGTGATGGGTGGAGCCATCGGGGGCAGCTGAGGAGCAAAGAGCAGGA
>NW_005871624.1:280300-283556 GCF_000147115.1 Myotis lucifugus
GGGGGTGACTTGGGCAAGCCCCTCTCCCCCCCCCCGCCCGCCATGTCTGTACAAGGAGAGTGGGGAGGGCTGTATGCGTTTTTGTAGCGCTGACAGCTGGGTCTCCTGGCCTGCCCCCCAGGTATGTGTCAGAACTGACCCTGGTGCGGGTGAAGGTGGCTGAGGCCGGTCACTACACCATGCTGGCCTTCCATGAGGACGCCGAGGCCCAGGTCTCCTTCCAGCTGCAAATCAACGGTGAGGAGCCCTGCACCCCCCTTCCCCTCCCCTCCCACCCCCATTTCCTCTCCCTCCCTACACTGCCCACCCACCCCTAGGAGGAGCAGGAGAGGGAGCCCGGGCCTCAGGAGACAGGGTTCCAGTCTTAGCGCCAACGCGGACCCACTGCTCTGTGCACACCCCTCTCTGGGGCTCAGTTTCCCCAGCTGTACAAGTTGGCCATTGGGCCAGACTGGTGTTTCAAAACCTCAGGCATTCATGTGCCAATGCCACGATTTTCCCTTCTCACATGCCCCTTAAACTACACTACTCATGAAATAGGTATTTACTGAACAACTCCAGTATGCCCGTCTGTTCAAGGTTCTTGAGGCCCTGCCTTTGTGTGGCTGGTGGGGGAAGACAAACATTCAACAGCAGGGCTAAAATCCCCAGCAAATTATGTGGAAGGTTAGAAGGTAACAAGTGCTGTGAAAGGAAAAGCAAACGCTGCCAGGTGGAGTGTGGGGGAGGATTGAGAGTTTTGGGGGGCAGGGTTGCCCTTTTAAATAGCAGTGATGGGGCTGGCCTCACGGAGGTGACAGTTGCGTGAAGACTCGAAGAAGGTGAGGGCATTAGCCGAGTGGCTATTTGAGGAAAGGGCATACCAGGCAGTGTAGACAGGAGTAACGGCAGAAAGGCCTGAGCGGCCGGAACAGTGTGGTGGGGAGAGTGGTGGGAGACGAGGTCAGAGCTGGGACAGGGCAGTGGTGGGGTGGACAGGACAGATCGTGCAGGTCCTCGTGGGCTCTTGGGTGGACTTGGGCTTTTTCTGTGACTAAAATGAAGAGTCACTGCAGGGTTTTGAGCAGAGGAATGACATGACAGTGACTTAATGTTTTGCCCATTGACTTTCTAAAAATGTGTTTTGAAAGAGAAGTTAACCTCTCAATTGTGGATGGGGAACACTGTTAAGCATCATAAATATAAAGCACCACTAAATCGACTCCAAGACAACAAAGTGATGCTATTAAACTCGAGCTCCCTGCTCTTGCCTTCCCAGGGCCCTGATCCCGAGGCCTGCTCTCTCTTTGTTAAAAGGGGAGATTAGCAAGTCTCTGAGAGGTGTTAAAGACAGACTAGCACCCTGCCGGGGCTTCCCCTTTGAAGTACCCCGAAGGGGAATCCGCCAGTTTTCACACGGGGATTCCTAGTATTTAACGTTCACCTGCAGTCTGCAGCTCCCTCCCCCAGGGAGACTCTGGACCACGTCCTGCCTCCCAGAGGATCTTGCTCACTGCCTGCCTGCTCTGACCTCCCCTCCGCCTGGCCCCGTGCCTTCCCCATGCAGTGCCTGTCCATGTGCTGGAGCTGAGTGAGAGCCATCCTGCCGACGGGGAGCAGACCGTCCGCTGTCGCGGCCGGGGCATGCCTCAGCCGCACCTCACCTGGTCTATCTGCAGTGACCTCAAAAGGTGAGCGGAACACCTGCCTCAGTCTCCCAGGGAACCCACAGCTGGCTGGACGGACCCACTGAAGGTCATCTAGTCCAGCCCCTTCCTCCGGGGACATTGTTCCAGGCTAGAGTCACATCCTGGAAGATGTGGCTTCGTGGAGATGCCCTGCATGACCTCAATTGCCCCCTTTTCCTTAACTTTATTCTGAGGGTCAAACGAAGGGAATGGAATTTGTGAATCGGGCTTCTCAGTTCTGGGGTAGGAGCGCCCCCTGCTGGTCAGTCAGTCGAGGGCCCGCAGAAGAGCCAGCTCAGGGTCAGGAAGCGGGAAGGAGCCTAGAGGCTCCTGCGGAGGGCAGGGCCTGGAAGCTGACCTGGCTGGCTCCCTGGGCAGGTGTCCGCGTGAGCTGCCACCCACACCGCTGGGGAACAGTTCCGAGGAGGCGAGTCAGCTGGAGACTAACGTGACGTACTGGGCGGAGGAGCAGCAGTTCGAGGTGGTGAGCACGCTGCGCCTGCGCCGCGTGGATCAGCCGCTATCAGTGCGCTGCACGCTGCGAAACCTGCTGGGCGATGATGTGCAGGAGGTCACCCTGGTGCCCCAGTGTGAGTCACCCAGCCTTAGTGGCCACTGATGACCCCTCACCCCCACCTCGAGCCTGCCACACTTGTGACTGTGCCTGTGTGCCTGAATCAGCATGTCCATGGGCACTCCGGAGCCCTGTGAAACTCACCAGAGTATGTTCCTACGCTTACACAACAGCATAGTATTGCCACACGTGTACATCCACAAGCATATGTCTGTAAACCATGGCTATGAATAACCCTGTCTCCTTATGTCCAGTGTATGTACACTATGTGTGTCGTAAGCCATGTACATGAGCATGCCTGACCCTTAGACATGGGCACAAACCCTCCAAATGTAGGTTTGTAAACACGTAATGAAGAATGCACTCAGATCCATGTGTAAACCCACGAGTATTTGTCTATGCATGTCCTTGTGGGTGCACAGTCCCATACAAGTGTGTAAGCATGCATGTACAATTCCTGTGCATGTGGGCAACTGGCATGGTGCATGTCTGTGAGCATGGAGAGGGAAGATGAGCCACAGCCTGGCCGCCAGGAGCTTGCATCTGATCTGGAGCCATGGCAGACAGGCCACACTGACCCCCGCAAGGGCTGAAGGGATAGGGAGGCCGTAGCGATCTGAACAGTGGGTAGTTACTGAAGGGCATGGGTATTTATGGGAGAAGCTGAAGGTGTGGCCCAGAGGGAGAGGCTGAGGGTCTGACATTATAGCCTGTGGAAGGGAATGAGAGGGGGCTTCTGTTCTGGGCAGGGTGGGCAGAGAGGGATTTGCGGGACTGGAGGTGGGGTGAGAAAGGCAGCTGCCAAGTGCCCTGTTGGCTTATGGCCAGCTCTTGTCTCTACCTCCAGCCGTGCCCTTCAAGGTGGTGGTGATCTCGGCCATCCTGGCTTTGGTGGTCCTCACAATCATCTCCCTCATCATCCTCATCATGCTCTGGCAGAAGGTAAGCCCCGCCCTTGCCTAAGGGATACAGATTGGCACACGATTATATTGTATAGACACCCTCCCCCCCCCCG
>NW_005871624.1:284157-285467 GCF_000147115.1 Myotis lucifugus
CTGTGACTGACCCAGCGTGGAGAGGGGCTGTCCACATCCAGCAGAGTACCCCTGCCTGGTGTCACATTCTGGGGCCGTGTGCTCCTTTATTCCCATCTGAGGAGCAGCTGAGGCTCTGAGAGAAGCTGGGGAGGAGGTTCTGATGAGCTGGGCCCTTGGCTGTCAGCTACTCCTCAGCCACTTCTTAGCCCCTTGGCATCGGTTCCCACTGAACCCATGAAGGCCTTGGCTCTATCCATAACTTGCTGTGTGACTTCAGCTATGCCCCTGCCCCTCTCTGGGCCTCTGGGTCTCCTGCCACATCCGTTCCATAAGGGGCTGGACCTAGGGGGCCTCAAGACCCCCTCTGATGACCCATCCCCGGTCTTGGTCCTGCAGAAGCCCCGTTATGAGATCCGATGGAAGGTGATTGAATCTGTGAGCTCCGATGGCCATGAGTACATCTACGTGGACCCTATGCAGCTGCCCTACGACTCCACCTGGGAGCTGCCCCGGGACCAGCTTGTGCTTGGTCAGTTCGAGGAGCCCTCACAGGCAGTGTGTGGACTCGGGGCGGGTGGGAAGATGACCTGAGGTCTGGTCCCAGCTTTGCCGTGACTAGTTTTGAGACTTAGGGCCGATGGATGTCTTGCCCTCTCGGCCCTTAGTCCCCCGTTTGTACAATGGGGACAAGACGATCCCCCAGGGACCATCCAGCATGGAGGTGCTATGATGCCATGACTGTGTGAGATGGGACCCTTTGTGACGAGAAAGGAAGTATTGAGGACAGGCCTGTGCTTAGTCTAGCTGGGAGGCTGAGGGGTACAGAGGAGCTGTGCTCCCCTCTGGGGAGGGAGGAAGGCTTCCAGGGACTAAGATGGGCCAGAAAGCAGACACCAGGAAGGACCGTGAAGCGCTGTGGTTTTAGGAGCCTCATTGGGGGAAACACCTTAAGTCCAGGGTGGTTGAGGGCGGGGATGCAGCTTCCTGGTGGGCCAGGAGCTGAGGGATCATCTTTTCCCAGGACGTACCCTCGGCTCTGGGGCCTTTGGGCAGGTGGTGGAGGCCACGGCTCACGGCCTGAGCCATTCTCAGGCCACTATGAAAGTGGCCGTCAAGATGCTGAAATGTGAGTCCTGGGAGCACCCCCCACCTCTCTCCTGCCCGTCCCCGCACACCAGGCACTCCCAGAGCAGGCCAGGCCTGATTCAGATTCGGATTCGGATTCGCTGGGCGCGAGGAGTACAGTCACTCTGCGTGCGGCCAGCCCCACTCTGAGGAAAGAGGCTTCCCCAACCCGCTCCCACCTCTGGCAGCCTCTTCCCTCCCCT
>NW_005871624.1:285587-353369 GCF_000147115.1 Myotis lucifugus
TAGGCTGAGCGCCCTCTCTCCCTCAGCCACAGCCCGCAGTCTAGCGAGAAGCAAGCCCTCATGTCAGAGCTGAAGATCATGAGTCACCTCGGGCCCCACCTGAACGTGGTCAATCTGCTGGGAGCCTGCACCAAAGGAGGTACAGACCCAATTGCCCAGAGGATTCTAGGAAATGCCAGTGGCCAACGCCTGGCCCTCTCCACCGCTCCTCAGTCCAGGGACATCGGGACACACCCTCACTTTACAGAGCCAGATGGATGTGGGATTTAGAAACGCACAGCATCACAGCACTGCCGAGGCCAGAGGACTGTTCAGGCCATCAGTCCATGGTTCCCAAATTAAGGGATCCTCTGACATTTTTAAATTTTTGCAATATATTTTATAATTGAATTTATTGGGGTGACATCTATCTATACAAAACCCTAATATGCAAATCGACCAAACGGTGGAATGACCAGTTGCTATAACGTGCACTGACCACCAGGGGGCAGATGCTCAATGCAGGATCTGCCCCCAGCCTGCAGGTCCTGACCAGCGGTGGCAAGGGGTGGGACCGGCGAGCCGGTGGCGCCAGGCAAGCCAAGGTGGTGCAAGCAGGGGCCCCGATCACCCTGCCAATCGCCCCACAGATCAGCCCTGATCACTGGCCAGGCCTGGGGACCTTACCCATGCACGAATTTCATGCACCGGGCCTCTAGTTGGTTAATAAAACCATACAGGTTTCAAGTGTGCAACTCAACAAAACCTCACCTGCACACTGCATTGTATGCTCACCACCAAAGTCAAGTCTCTTTCCACCATCGTTTATCCCCCCTTTTTCCTCACCCACCTCTCCCTTCCCCCCTTTCCCTCTGGCAATCACCATACTGTTGTCTGTGTCTGTATTTTTGTTTTATTTTTTTCTTGATACATTTTAACATCTGTAATAAAGGATAGCTCATGCGACACTGAGATGAGTTGTGTCCCCACTACTGGAGACCACCAGCCTGCTAACTGGGAGCTGCCTTCATTCAGGTCATAGAATCAAGCCTTTCTGGCTAAGCATGTTTATTTGAAACTGTGATTACAAGTTAGGCTGTTAGGCTGCAAAAACAAGGTTATTGCCATTTACAGTTGCTTATTGTGAGGTTTGGGATTTTCCTCAATATTGCACAACCAAAACAAAATACGGAAGCACATTGCACACCCAGGCCAGTTTATGTCTGCAGCGATCACCCCATTTCACAACTTTTGTTCCCATTAATATCTTCAAGTTCCCACGGATTGACTTTAAGTAAATGTACTGTATTTAAATTTGAGCAGTAACCTGATAGTAAATAATTGCCACTATTTGCTTTATAAACTGGGGTCCAAAATAAGCTTCAGTTTGAACACCTATCAACAACAGCTGGCCCCCTTTAACAGATGGGGAAGGTCAGGCTCAGGGAAACTACGTACCTTGCTCATGGTTACAGAGGCAAGAAAAGAACCCAGGTTTGCCTGGAGCCAAAGCCTCTTTGCCTTTGTACCAAGCCGCCTCTCCCACGGGCAGCCTGTCATTACTCTCATGGCCCTTAATGGAAGCCGAGGCCTCCCTGGGGACTGTCCCTGAGCCTGTCCCTCCACAGGGCCCATCTACATCATCACCGAGTACTGCCGCTACGGGGACCTGGTGGACTACCTGCACCGCAACAAGCACACCTTCCTGCAGCACTGCTCCGACAAGCGCCGCCAGCCCGGCACCGAGCTCTACAGCAACGCTCTGCCTGTCGGGCTCCCGCTGCCCAGGTACCTGGAGGAAGGTGGGGAGGCCCGAGGAGCACCTGCTTGCTCCCTCCTTGTCTAGTACAGGAAGCTGAGGCTGGGGAGGGTAGAGTGGGCCCGGGGCTTGGCCACCCCAGAAGGCATGACAATAGCACTGATGATAATGGTGGGACTGTTGCCACATACTGGCTGGCTGCAGTGTGCTAGGCCCTGTGCTACAGCTATGGCAGATGTGACCCCTTGGTCCCTCCCATGGTCCCCAGGCCTGACTCCACGCCCTACTCCTCGCTGTAGCTCCCACACCCTCTGCACACCAGCCTCTCCGTGCCCTGAGGTCAACCTAGCCCCTTCCTTCTTCTTTTCCAAAAATAACACCTTCGTTCTCTTGCTGGTTACAAAAGCAATATGTAGTCATTGCAGAGACAAGAGTAACTTTAGAAAAGCATTAAAAGACAGTAAAACTCGTCCCTGTCCTCCCCAACATTTTGATCCATTTTCTCCCAGTCTTTTTTCCACCTATAGAGACACGTGTCTATAGTTCCCCAGCTCTTCAGGGAGCTGATGCTGCAGGCAGAGGCTTCATTCAGATCATAGCTTGGCCTGAGCTCTCTGAGGACACACACTGGGTCTTATGTCATCTTGGCAGGCCCAGGGCCCAACTCAGGGCCCCACAGGTTGGTTGAAAGGGCTCTCGAGGTCACTCACATGACCGTGACAGACTGGAGGAGGACTGAGTGAGGGAGAGAAGAAACACCTGAGTGACGGGGCCTCGAGGCCCCAGTGGTGAGCAGAGGGGCAGGAGGGGGACAAGAAGGGAAAGCCTGTGACCTCTCCTTCTGTGACGCTCCTCTCGCCCCCAGCCACATGTCTCCCGGGGAGAGTGACGGTGGCTACATGGACATGAGCAAGGACGAATCGGTGGACTACGTGCCCATGCTGGACATGAAAGGAGACATCAAATATGCAGACATCGAGTCCTCCAACTACATGGCTCCTTACGATAACTACGTGCCCTCTGGTGGGTGCGCGGGGTCCTCTCACCTGTATGGCCCTCGCACCTGCGCAGTGACGCATTCTTTTCAAAGCCTTTCACATGTCCCGCTGGAGAACAGCCCTGGGAGGGAGCTGGCCTTGTGCCCATTTCATAGATGCAGAAACTGAGGGCAGCCACCTGCCCAAAGCTGCTGTGGTGGAGCCCCAATATGAACCCCAGTTTCTGGGTCCAGACATACACATGCAGCCTACATGGAGGGGAAGCTACGGTCGGGGAGTACCTGGCCTCCCGGGCCTTGGGGAAGAGGGATCAGCTCAGAGTAGGCCCCAGGCTGAGCTGGCGCCCCTGTAAAGGGCAGGCCAGGCCGAGTGGTCCGGGGCAAATGCTGACAGTTTTTCTGGACAAGAAAGGCTCTGGTAAAGTAGGAGAGGTTAGATATTTGGAAATTGATTTCCTTTGGGGGAGATGTAGAGGATCAGTAGCCCCTGTCTCGGACAGTTAGCCTCCAGGAGCCAAAGAGCAGAGGCCTGTGGGCCATGGGAACAAGACGTGCTGACCTTCTGCTCTCCTCTAGCTCCCGAGAGGACCTGTCGAGCGACCCTGATCAACGAGTCCCCGGTGCTTAGCTACACGGATCTTGTGGGCTTCAGCTACCAGGTGGCCAATGGCATGGAGTTCCTGGCCTCCAAGAATGTACGTGTGGTCCCAGTGGGCAGATGGAGGTCATGGGGAGGTGGGTCACCCAGCCACCCAGGGGCCTCCCGGTACACTGCTCTACACAGTAGCTTCGCCCCGTCGGGTGGATGAGGACAGTGAATGCCCTCACCACGTGGCCCCTCTCCCCTGTGTGGTCCCCACACCACGTGGCCCCTCTCATCTGGACGTGATGCATTTTTCCCAAAGCACTTGACACAGAGGGACTTTCCCCACAATTGCCCCAGGGCCTCAGCTCCCATCCTCCCCTCCCCCAGTGTGTCCACCGAGACCTGGCAGCCAGGAATGTGCTCATCTGTGAGGGCAAGCTGGTCAAAATCTGTGACTTCGGCCTTGCTCGTGACATCATGCGGGACTCTAACTACATCTCCAAAGGCAGCGTGAGTACCTTCCCCACCCCCTGCGTCTCTGCCCCTCCCGGTCAGCCTGGCTGCGGCTCAGAGGGGACCGGGTCAGGGGTCCTCGTGGTCTAACCTGCCCAGCAGTGATGGCTCTGCCTGCCCAGCCATGTGTGCAGGGACAGGAAGGGAGCCACGAGCTGGGCATGGGGTGGGAGCGGGCAGAGATGCTGAGGCTTGCAGGGTGAGCTGGGGCTCAGATTTGCTGGTCATGACAGGGGGCAAGGGACCAGCTGTAATGGGTCCCGGGGAGTTTGGAGGGGGAGCAGGCCAAATGTGTTGTCCCAACGGTGGCTGGAGGCAGAGGAGGAAGCCGAGGTGTCAGCTGAGACAGATGGATAGGTGGCAGGCAGTATTTGGTTAAAATATGACCACCCTGCCTCCCATTCGTGTGCCCACTTTCTACATTGGGACAGTGAACCCCAGAGCTGGAGGGACGCTAGGCCACAGAGATCGGAGGCAGCCAGAATCAGAGCCGGGTGGACCTTGGCATGTCCCCGGCTCCCACGCTGCCCTGCTAGCTCAGTCAGGGGCTCTCCAGTCAGGGAGGAAGCCTGTTCCGTGAGGAGCCTCAGACCCTGGGGTGACCATGACCGCAGCTGCGGGAAAAGGAACTCAGCCGCCTGACCCTCTGGCCAGCACTGGGATGGACATGGGAACCGTGTGCCAGCAGATAGGCCCTCAGGGACCAGGGAGGGAGAGGAGCTGGGTGGGAACTGCCAGGTGTCCCCCCCCTCCCCCGCTACCCCCTCCCCCCGCCCAGGTGCAGGGTGGGGCTCGGCCCCTCCTCACCCTCAGACGGACCCGCCCTCCCACAGACCTTCCTGCCGCTGAAGTGGATGGCCCCCGAGAGCATCTTCAACAGCCTCTACACCACCCTGAGCGACGTGTGGTCCTTTGGGATCCTTCTCTGGGAGATCTTCACCCTGGGTATGCCTCCTTCTCCCCACAGTCCTCAGCGGCCTGGCAGGGCACCACCCTCCCTGACCACTCACACCTCCAGCCTGGCAGGGCTGCGATCAGACTCTGGGACAGCAATCGGGGCTCAGGTTCAGGGCCCAGCTCTGCTGCTTTCTTACTGCTGTGTGTCCTTGGCAAGGCTCTTGCCCGCTCTGGGCCTCTTTACCTCCCCATCTGAGCGTCCAGGGGTTTGGACAGTGACGTCCGAAAGCCTGCTTGGCTCTGGGAGGGTCGCAGTCTGTCCAGAGCCATGAAGGAGCCACAGTTCTTAATCCCAAGCTCACCTTCCCCGGCACCCAGCCCTGGCACGAAGGTTTCTCACCACTTTTCAACACGCCTGAGCCCATGTATCTCTCTCTTGTCTTTGCTCCCTGGCAGGTGGCACCCCTTACCCAGAGCTGCCCATGAACGAGCAGTTTTACAATGCCATCAAGCGGGGCTACCGCATGGCCCAGCCTGCCCACGCCTCCGACGAGATGTGAGTGGCGCATTTGGGAGAACGTTTTGGGCGCAAACCATAGATGCCCCACTTTACCAGCTTAAGCCAACAGTAGCTTGATTGGTGCAGAGATCTAGAAAACCGAGGTCTGGCTGGATCCAGGTGTGCAGCTGAGGTCATCGGTGATCTCTCCTTCTACCCCGGGCTCCGCTCTCCTCTGCCCAGCCTCCTATTCAGGCTGGCACTGCCCAGTGGCTGCGTCCTGCTGCTTTCACCTCAGTTCCAGCAAAAGACCCAGAGCTGATTGATGTGGCTCAGCTGGGGTCACGTGCCCATCCAGAACCAGCCACTGAGCTGAGGGGATGCGGACTCCTACTGGCCAGGCCTGGGTCACGTGCCCACCCAGGTGTGGCCAACCCCACTGAACCACTGAGCTGGGCTGGAAGGAGGGCTTCCCAAGGGGATATCCAGGTGCAACAACGGGAAAACAACACCTGTCCACCCCCTTCCCCAATCCTTCATGGCTCACCTTTCCGGGGTGGCAGCCGCCTCCCCCCCACCTCACCCCCCCTGCCCTGTGTCAGAGACCCTGACCCTTTGCGCCTCTCCCCAGCTACGAGATCATGCAGAAGTGCTGGGAAGAGAAGTTTGAGATTCGCCCCCCCTTCTCCCAGCTGGTGCTGCTTCTGGAGAGGCTGCTGGGCGAGGGTTACAAAAAGGTATGTCGAGGCAGCGTGGGGGAGGGACGGAGAGTTCTGGTCCAGAAGTCAGACACCGGCACAAGGCTGCTGTAACATGCCGGTATTTGGGGGGCCACCCTGTACCCTCACCTGACCTCAGTTTCCCTGCTGGAACCAATAAGGGATGGGCTGGAGACAGGAGTTTATTTTAGCAGCACAGAGAGTTCTGAAATGAAACCCACGTGGAAGCTGACGGGTTTAAAGTAGAGAAGGGAGCCCAGCGCGCCCGCCATCCTGCATCCTGCCTCACGCCATCTCACCTGGGCCAAATCTTGCGTCTCCATCGGAGGCCTGAACTTCTGAGGCTAGATGACTGCTGAGGGCCTGGCCACTTGGGCCCCATCCAGGCTCAGACACGAGCCAGCTGGGCCACACCTCCCTGCCCACAGCAGGGACTAGAGGAGGGAGTGCCCGTCTCCTTTGGCCCAGACACAGCCCCTTCCCGAGGCCCATTCCTAACCCCGCTCCCGCCCCGGGTGTGGTTACACTCAGGGACCCTTGAGCTGGAGTCGGGTGGTCCCCATTCGGAAGTTTGGGAAATGAGACCCAGGAGGTTGAGGCAGGATGAGACAGCACCTGTCTGGTCTGAAGTGGGCAACGTGTTAGCGTCTCGGGTGCTGGTCCCCTGGCAGCCCCCTCCCTGGGTGGTCCTAAGCTCACCTTGTCTTGTGAGACTTTGGACAATTGTGCTTCCTCTCTGAGCACCAGTTGCCGAATTTCCACAAGACTCGAGTGGCTGGGTCAGAATCTAACTGTTGGACGACCCCTAAAGGCTTTCCTGACCTGGCCTTCCCTGTCTCTTGGGTTCCCCCTCTCCATCGGAGCAGAAGTACCAGCAGGTGGACGAGGAGTTTCTGAGGAGCGACCACCCGGCTGTCCTTCGGTCCCAAGCCCGCTTCCCTGGCTTCCATGGCCTCCGATCCCCGCTGGACACCAGCTCAGTCCTCTATACTGCTGTGCAGCCCAACGAGGGTGACAATGACTATATCATCCCCCTGCCCGACCCCAAACCCGAGGTTGCTGATGAGGGCCCATTGGAGGGCTCCCCCAGCCTTGCCAGGTAATCACTGTGGCCCAGGTGTGCAATACTGTGCACTGTGTGTGTGTGTGTGTGTGTGTGTGTGTCTATGGCATCAGGCTTGCCTTAGAAGTAAGTTACTAGAGTGCGCACTTATTTCTGCCAGTGAGTAGAAGAGAGAATTGAACTCGTTTGACCTCTGATGCCCTCCAGTGGAAAGGGCAGGTTGGTGAGAGAAAGAATGGGCTGGGATTTATCTGCAAAGTAGTTGTTTCCTTTAAAGGAGCCCTCATAGGCCCAGCCAGCGTGGCTCAGTGGTTGAGTGTCAACCTTTGAACCAGGAGGTCACATTGCGATTCTGGTCAGGGCACATGCCTGGGTTGCAGGCTCGATCCCAAGGGAGGGCATGCAGGAGGCAGCCAACCAGTGATTCTCTCATCATTGATCTTTCTCTCGCCCTTCCTCTCTGAAATCAATAAAAGTCTATTCTAAGTTGACTGATTGATTTCAGAGAGGAAGGGAGAGAGAGAGAGTGTGCGCACGCGCACGAGAGAGGGGGGGGGCTTGCAACCTGAGCACATGCCCTAACCAGGAATCCGACTGTGACCTCCTGGTTCATAGGTCAATCACAACCACGAAGCCACACCAGTCAGGCTCTCTCTCTATATTTAAACAACAAACAGGCCATCTGCTCTCTCCTCTAGGCCCTGTCCTAGCCATAAGGAGAAGAGGAAGAAACCTAATTAGCACCCCAGCTCCCATGTGTTACCAGGGGCATTGCCAGCCCCAGGCCTGAGGTCTGTTAGAACCACGCCTTGGGGGCTCTGGGGAGCTGGCGTAGTTGTAGGAGGCAGAGGTGCCTACAGTTCAGGCGAGAATTCAGACTGGGAAGCAGGTTCGGGCTTTCCTTGCCTTGGGATGTGGTGAAGTTAGAGAATGGGGAGGGCTTTGGAGGAAGTCCCAGCTATTGCCTGGACTTGCTGTTCAGACAGTGTCCCGCCCTTGGCTGGAGAGAAGGGCTCCCCATGAGGCCAGACCCAGCCCACGGTGAAGTGGCCGGAGCCCCACCTGGGTCCCAGCTCTGCTTGGAGACCTGCAGGCGCCTGCTCTCTCTGAGCACCAGGAGCACACACGACTGAGAAGGTCCCCGGCCTGTGGAAGCAGCTAACAGTCCAAGGCTCCGGTAGACAGTGTGCAGAGGACTTAAGCTCAGGGTTCAAACAGCTTGGGGTGTGAATGCCCCCCCCCATGTGTGTCCTCGGGCAAGTTGCTTGCCGTCTCTGAACTTCAGTTTCCTCATCTGTAAAATAAAAACCATAAGCCCTTCAGTTTGGAGGTTGCTGTGGGGGTTAAATGAGGCAGTATACACCTTCAGGGGTGCAGGAGATGGCGACACTGATGAGTGAGGAGTAGGCTTTGGAGGAGCCGGATCGCTATGAAGCGCTGTGTGGTGCCGGACAATGACTGAACCTCTCTGAGCGGCACTTTCCTCGCGGTGCTTGCCCTGCATAGTCCTTACAAGGATTAATGAGCCAAAGGGCGTAACGTGCACAGTGCCAGGCCGGACACAGAAAGCTCTTGAACGCCGTTGTTGTTTTACTGTGGTTTCCTTCAGCCTCTCGCTCACTGGCCTTCTCCCTCTAGCTCCACCCTGAATGAAGTCAACACCTCCTCGACCATCTCCTGTGACAGCCCCCTGGAGCCCCAAGAGGAACCAGAACCAGAGCCGAAGCCTGAGTCCCAGGTGCAGCCAGAGGCAGAGCCGGAGTGGCTGCCGGATTCAAGCTGCCCCGGGCACCAGGCTGAGGCAGAGGACAGCTTCCTGTAGGGGGCTGGCCCCCACCCTGCCCTGCCCGAAGCTCCCCCTCTACCTCCCAGCACCCTGCGCCTGCTGGCCTGGCCTGCCGGGCCTCCCATCGCTGTCCTATCAGCTTTTGCTCCTGACATGTTGCACCCCAACCCCTGGGGCTGGCTTAGGAGGCAGGAGCCCTGCAGCGGCCATGACCAGCCCTCTGTTCTGGGGAGGCCATCTGACTCTGAGCCAGAGTTCTCCCAAAGGACTCAGTTGGCCCATCTGTAAGATGGGGAAGTCGGACTTGGTGACCCACAATCTGGGGTTCTCCCCCTGGCTGACGGGGGGAAAGCTGGAATCCTGGGAGATTCTCAAGGTTCATGAGGTGGTAGAGGAACTGTTTTCTGTTCTGCCAGCCACCCCTCAAGGAGCTCAGCGATCTCCTTGTACTTTATCTGCCCCAAAGCTGGGGAGGGGACCTGGTGTCCCTGGCTCCTGGCTTAGCTGGGGCCTGGCCTTGGACAGTGTTGCCTCCTCCCTCAACGCCAGTCTCCACTCTCCCAGGCCCGAGCTGGTCTGGGGCCGTCCATGCTTAATGAGAGCTAGGGGCTGGGCCAAAGCCAGGACATTCGGGCCTGTAGCCCCTGCCCCAGGCACACGGAGCCACCTCCCCATACAGAGTGCCCTGTCCATGTCTTCCTGGCTCCTGCGTCCTCATCACTGCCAGTCTTATTCCACCACCAGTCTCCAGGGCTGGACGGACCCACATCTGTGATGAGTGTGTGACGTGCCTGTGCGACGTGTCCACACGTGAGGATCAGTTTGTGGACCGTATGCGCACTGGACCCGCCGAGAGACCGTGCAGGAATCCCTGGCCCTCTCTGGGCCCGCTTTCCCTGTTGAAATGAGCAGGTTGGACTCATTGACTTCTGGTGCCTGCCAGCACGAACATTCTGAAATATTCCTAGGGTGCACACTTGCCCGGATAAAGCAAAGCCGAACACCCCAAACCTCCATCCTGAGGGTCAGCTGGGATCTGAGATTCCAGTCCACATACCACACTCCAGGCATTCAGCAACGTGCCCCTTCCCCATGCGCCGGCAAGCCCCAAAAGGCCAGCTGCCCAGGCCTGGACTCGAGGGACAGCAGGGACACGGGAAGACCACGGGGCCCTCTCAGCACCCACAATGACCTCTGGAGCTGCCTGGGGCCACAGAGGCGGAGAGGGCCAATCAGAGCGCCCGGTGCGCCTCCCGCTCCAGCACCTGCTGTCCAGGCCTGTGCCGAAGACAATGCACAGTTAGGGCGCCGGGGGCCCTGGAAATGACAAGAAGACTTGGAGGGGAACCTGGGAAAGGGGTACAAGAGGTGGGTACTCTGAGGGTTGCCTTCTCACCTGCCAGCTGCCCCATCCCTGAGGTCTGGCTTGTCACTGCCCAGGCCCACTCACCTCACTGTCTCTGCCAGCCACCCAGCCCAGTGGGCATTGAAGTGCTCAAGGAGCAAGGGCTGTGGCCAAGACGGCAGGGGGTGAAGGGGGTGGCACCACCCCCTATGCTGTTGGCACCTCCCTGCCCCCGGCCCCTGAGGAGAGGGACTGGGCTCTCACTACGGTACCAAAGATGTAATCACCTAGGTTTACAAGTATTTTTAGGACTCACATTAACTCACATTTATACCACAGAAGTGCTATTTTATATGCCAGCAAAATTTCCTATCTGTGTACTTTTTTGTAAGGGAAAGATTTTAATATTAAACTGGTGCTTCTCACAGACTCGGTGATCTCTGGCGGCTTTGGGAACCTGCGTCTGGTTGGTGGCAGGAGTGGAATGGGGCCAACAGGCCTCACCCCAGCCACAGGGACCCCACGCAGGTCCCTTCAGCACTGAGTCTGGTTTCCATGGAAGATGGGCATTTTCACACCCCACCCCACCCCACCCCTTGCTAGTAGCTGGGTGACCTGGACACTGGGCTTCGGTTTTCCAAAGAAATGGGAGGCTGAATGCCTGGAGTGAATTTCCTGGTGCCTGGCCCCGGGGTGGGCAGGACTGTTCACAGGCTCAGAAGCCTGAGGCCCTCCTGCTGTCCCACCCCACCCCACGCCACCATGTGCTTTGGCTTTGGCTATTAAGCTTCCCCCCGCCCCGCCCTCCCCATCCACTCTGCCTGGGGCTAGGTTGCGTCCGCAGTGACTCCTGAGAGGCGCGGCGTCCACTACAGCCCAGGATCCAGGCCCCATGAACAATGGGGTCCCAGGTAGGAGGAGGGCAGACAGAGCACCCAAGGGGACAGAGCAGGAAGAAGTGAGGAGACAGGGTGAAGGGAAGAGGAAGAGGAACGAAGAAGGATGTTGGGGGCGTGCAGCCAGGGCAAGGCCAGGGAGGGAGAGGGGCTGGCTGTGGCTCTGAGGGCAGGCTCGCCAGGCTGGGCAGAGGGGTGCACACCTGGTAGGACCCCCGCCCCTCATGACTGCAGGAGTTCAGGGGTGTGGGGCTGCCGTGAGCCAGGCGTCCTGGTACCTGTTGGTCAGCTCGGTTCCTCCCATTGGCTCCACTGGCCGACCCAGCTGGGAGACCCTGGCAGGAGCAGAGGCCAGAGGCCATAGAGCTACCAGGGGCAGGGGGCCAACTGCAGGGGTCCTGGGCCCAGGTTGGGCCTTCCTGGGCCTCCCACCTGGGCCCTTTGGGAGAGGTCATCTGAGGTGGAACCAGGTTTGTCACAGCTCACAGTGTGACCTTGGCCACCCCTTGCTCTCGCTGAGCTGGGGAGGGGCATCTTGCTGGGGGAGGGCACCCTGTTTTGGAGCCTCTCCCTCGACTGCCTCCAGGAGTCTGGGGCTGTGGCTGCTCTGGGGAGAGGAAGGGAGACGGGGCAGCTCTGACTCACGTCCCAGCCCAGCCGCCAACTCAGGAGCAGCTGAGCCAGGCCAGGGGAAACCCCGCCAGAGGCAGGGCCCAGCCAGGCCAAGCCCACCTCCCGGGGTCCTGACTTGACCCCTTCTCTGCTGGCTGTGGTAGCCGATGAATAAGCCAAGACCTGTATCCACCCTGTGACCCTGCGAAGAGAATAAACAAGCACATTCCAGACGGGGATTCTCCTCCCTCACGGAAAAAGCCTCCGTCTGGAGGGCAGGAGGCTTGCTCCTCCCGCCTCAGGCTGCTCCATACTGGACCTGGCGGATCACCACGCAGGCCTCCATTGCCCCAGCAGTAAGTGGAGCTAATGCTGCTGTGCAGAGATCAGGGATGATAAAACGCAGCTGAGCACTGCTGAGCCGTTACTAGGTGCCAGGGCTGTCCTGCTTCACACACGTTTTCTCATTTGACCCAAACAAGAACCTTATGAGCCAAGTACCACTATTCTCATACTAGTGACCCAGTACATGGATCTGTGCACATTGAAAGGAAATTAATTAGAAGAAATATTTTAATATCGCTATTCGCCCTTTCTCTATAATAGAAATGCCAAACAAATTCACAATCGACAATGACAGATGGAAACACACGTGTGCGATTGGCACCAGCCAGAACTTTATATGTATCGCCCATGCGTGAGTCAACTTGGCCTTTTATAGATATAGAATAAAGTTGCTTAATTAGAGCTGCTTTCTGATTTAGCTAAACTTTTTCCAGCCCAGTGGAGCTGGAAATTAATTCTCTTTCAGGTAATTGTTAGCAACACAGCAGTAAATATCAACACAAAGCACATTATTGTAGGTCACACAGGGAGAACAAAGGGTAAAATATTTAACTGCAGCAGTGTTTGACTATATTCTGTGCAGTGAGAAAACCTGAAGTCATTTTCAAGATCTATTTCTTACTTCTTTTCCGTCGGGTCAAGTTTCTAAACTTTCTAAATCTCCGTTTTCTGGCTAATGAAAAGAAAATAGGATTCTACCGAGTCTCCTATCTACCTACTCAAATGAGATGAGGCATGGGAAAATGCTTCACAGACATTTGGTTAAAGTGTAAAATGTTTGCACCTGGCTATAAAGTAAGTCGTGTTCCTGGGCTGAAGAAACTGCAAGGAGGCTAGTTGCTAGGGAGAGGAAGCTGGTACCCAGTGCCCACAGCCACCATTTCCGGGTTAGGCTGGGCTGTGGGCCGCATTTTGCGCCATGGAGTCTTGGCAGCGTTGGCTGCGATTTGGTGGGCTGTCGCTCCAGGGTGGTGGCAGGGCCTATGTCCCACTTGGGGGAAGCTGAGTGTGGCTTTGTGGGCACCAGGTTTGCAGTGCCGTTTCTTTGTAAATGGCCAGTGCACATCACGGCAGCTCCTGCATTGAGCATCTGCCCCCTGGTGGTCAGTGGATGGTTGGAGGGACACTTAGCATATTAGCCTTTTATATATATAGACTAGAAGCTGGATGCACGAAATTAGTGCAAGAGTAGGCCCTCACAGCTGTGACAGCTGCCTCGGCCCTCACAGCCCCAGCTTCCTCCGGAAGATCATCCGGACGGTCCTTCCGCTGTTCGGCCGTTTGGTCACTAGTATGAGAATAATAGTGGTACCTGGCTCATTTGGTTGATTTGCATATTATCATTTGGTTGATTTGCATATTATGCTTTTATTATAGATTACAAAGGAGAAACCGGTTGAGGGAGGTTGTGAAGTGTCTTCCCAAGGTCATCTGGTCAATATGACAGGGATGGGATAGGGGCCTGGTCCCGGCCAAGTCCCATGTCATTGCTCAGGGAGGGAAAGCACCCAGCCAAGGTTAGAGGGCCAGGGAGTGGGGAAGCCTGGGTCCCAGCCCATCTCCTGACTCCAGGCCTCCCTGGTGCTGTGTCCCCAAGAGAGAGGTAGGAACCTGCTGATAAGAGGAAGGAGCTAAGTGAATCTGAAGGCTAGATGAAAGAATAAAAAAGTGTTTGCTGGTGGGCTTGGACCTCACAGCCCCCTGTGCAGTGGGGATAGGAGCCTGGGTGGGGGAAGGGTGAGGGTAACCATAGGTCAGCCCCGGCTGGCTCCTGCCTCCCTACCTCGCCACTCAGGCAGGCCCAAGGGAACGGGTGAGCTGGCATTTTCCTCCCAGACAGATGAGCCACCTGAACTACACTGTTCTTCCGCCGCCCTATTCACAGCCAGGGCCCTTGTTCCTGGAAAAAGAGGGAAAGAAACTGCTGCTCCCAGGCCCTGACCTTCAGTGGATAAGGTGCCTTACAACCTCCCATTCATGTCCCTCCTTTGAATTAGGGCACTGTCTCTAAACGTCCTCTTTTATTTTAGTTTCTTATTCAGCATCAAAATAATTAAAAGTTGCCTTTATGAAACATGCAACATCTGCCTGCATTTAAAATACCCACTACCGAATACATACTAGAGAAAGAGAAAGTCTGTATTTTCTGTTTTAGGCTCCAGTAACATTTCTAGCGCTTGTCTTCCTTATTCTGCAACTCTGTGTGTAGGACTTTACCTATGGAGACTCACTGTTAATCATTTAGTGATATTCTCCCAGTCCCCCCATCCCTCATACCCATACTAATATTTGCATTTTGTATCTGTAGTTAGGTATACAGAGACATTACAATTTAAAACACAATCAGCACTACCATTTTGCTACTTTTCTATTTTCACTTAATACATCAGGAACACACTCCCAGGTCAGTGGTACATACAGATATTCATTCATTCTGAAAGCTGCATGGAATTTAAAAAGGTGCCTGTGCCATAAAATATTTCACCAACCCCCTACTGATGCCGTTTAGTGTTCCAAAGCTATAGCTTATGCTGGAATGGCCACTGTTTATGAAATATATTTATAATTGCACATTTTTTTCTATGGGACAAATACCCGGACACAGAGTTGCTGAGTAGAGGGAATAGACATTGAAAATGGTACTGGAGCCTAAAAGTTCCCTTTTTTAAAAAAACACACAAATTCATAAGAGTTTCTGGGAGGCTAAGAAAATCAAACACAAAAAATGCTGAAAATGGCATTATTGAATTCTAGAGAGGTTCTGTGGCCTTCTGGAAGTCTGGAGCCTCTTCTGCCTGCTAAAAAAAAACACCCCAAAAAACAAAAAATCCCGAAAACAAGTGGTAGAGAAGACGGAAGGGCACCTGGCGGAACCAGAGGGCTTCCCAGGCTTCAGAGGCGGGGGCTTTCCCGAGATTCAACTCTGGAAGGTGGGCTCCCAGCCCCACGCCCAGAGAGGGCATCGCACCTATTGGGAAGCCCGAAGTCCCCTCTCTACCCTGGACCCTCACTGTTTAGAGAGTGCGTTTCCATGGATGGCCCCAGGTGACACAATCAACCTACGAGACCAGCCAAGGGGAGATCAGTTCCCCTCTGAGGTGAGGAGGCTGCGGCTCAGAGCCATGGAGTGCTGGCCCTCGGTCACACACAGTCTGGTGTCCTGGCAACTGCCTCCCGTAGGGAGTCTTGGCGGGGAGCAGGAGGGGCCCTGGGGTCAGGGTGTCGGCTGCCTGCTCAGGGTGCGACTCCTGAATTCCTGTGTGTTGGGGGGGTTCCTCCTGGAAGTAGGGCTCTGGGGTTCTCTGAGCTGTGACACATTCCCACAGCTTAGAACCAATCTGCCACTGCAGCTCAGGGACCTGGGGAGGGGGCCCGGCCTAGGCCAGGGACTGTCTCTTCTCAGGATGCAGCAGAGGCTCAGGGACATCACAGATGCCAGACGTCTCCCTGTGACCCCTCCCACCGGCTCGGCCCCTGCCCTGCTCTCTGGGCCCCCTTCGCCTGCCCTGCCAAATGGTTCCCTTGGGCTCCTCTCCTCCTAGCGGCTTGGAGGTAGTCCCATAGTCTCTGGTTTGGGTTTCAGGGTAATCACGGCAAGGAACTAAAAAGATACAAACGCAGGGAAGTAGCAGCTTCTGTAAAATCACACAGAGTTCTCAGAGGGTTTGTTCCCTTTCTGCGGGGACAAGATGGAAGCGCCCACACATGAGCATTTCTCTTCTTTGTTGCTGACCTTCCTGGAGCAATCGATGATCTTGGCCCTCTCCCGCTCAAACACCTTCAGTGGCTTGCCATGGCCCCACAAAGTCCAGACTCCCTCGTGTGGTCTTCAAAGCTTCCCTGACCTGACTCACACCGCTCCTGCTGCCTCTCCCGTTGCCCGCCAAGGCCTGCCTACCCGTGTGTGAGCCGCAAGCTTGCCAACCCTCCACAGACCACAAGGGTCCGTTTCGCTCCACATCTCGCCAATCCTGTCTGGCCGATGCAGCCGTCCTGACAGGTGTGAGGCGCTGTCTCATTGCGGGTTTGGATTTGCATCTCCTGATGCTGTGCATCTCTTCATGTACCTGTTGTCCATTTGCATATCTTCTTTGGAAAAATGTCTATTCAGTTCCTCTGTCCATGTTTGATATGTTTTTGCCATCAAGTTGTATAAGTTCCTTCTACATTTTGGATATTAACCCCTTGTCAGATATATGATTTGCCTATATTTCCTCCCATTCTGTAGGTTGCCTTTTCATTTTGTTGATCGTTTCTTTGGCTGTGCAGAAGCCCTACCTCTGCACTTCTGTTGGTGCTGTCCTTATTACTTAGAATGCCCAGCTCCCTATGGCTAAAGGGCAAACTCTTGCTCTAACTCCCAGGCCGGCACAAAGCCATCTCCTCCAAGAAGCCTTCCTGATCTCTCAGCTGGAACTGATTTCTCTGCCCAGCCCAGTATTGGTGCCTTTGATGGGCCCTTTTGTTTGTTTGACACCCTGAGTCCCTAGATGTCCTATGCACTCTCACCTCCAGGCTTCACCATGCGTCTCTCCTTCCTGGAATATCCCCCACTCCTCCCTGTACCTCCCCTCAGCTCCTCATTCTCCAGTCTCAGCTTAGGCAAGCTCTTCCTCGTCTCCCCTCTTCCGTGCTCCCAGGATGTCCTGCATCTCCCCCGTCCTGGTTCCTCTCCTGGCTGCCTCCAGGCTGTGAGCTCCAGAGGGGAGGGCCATGCCTGCCGCGTTCACCACTGTGTTTCTAGGGCCAAGCACAAAGTAAATGCTCAATCAATGTTTGTTGGCTGCGCGTCACCTGCATTATTGTCTCACTGGAACTGAGTCAATAACCCCTCTCCCGTTTTACAGAAGAAGAAACAGAGAGGCCAGGGACCTGGCTGGGGTCACACAGGTAGTGGGGAATGCAATTCCTGGTCTGTCTGGCTCCAAAGCCTAAGCCATCCCTCTCTACCTTGACCTTTGAGAGCCCCAGCCATTGGCAAAGGCAAGTAGTTAAACACATGGGTTCTGGGACTGAGATCCTGGATTCAAGTCCAGCTCTGTCACTTATCAGTTGTGTGGCTCTGAGCATGTCTTTCATCACCTGGAGCAGGGGATAATTATAGTGCCCCTAAGGTGAGAACCAAGCGAGAGGATCTGTGCAAAGAGCTTAGTCCAGAGACTGGTGCACAGAGTGCCCAATGGACAGGGTGGCTCAGAATGGTCCCTCTTTAGGCCCCGGAGTTAGTGCAATTATTAATAGCATCCCTTTTGGCCTCAAAGGTCCCCATTTTGATGATAAATCATGTCAATATCAATCCTCGTCAGGGTTATCACCTGCAATCTAGTCCCACCACCGCCGTGCCTGTCTTACCTCCCAGCAGGACGGGGAGGGCCCTGCCAGCAGGGAAGAGCCCTGAGCCTTCTCCTTCCTGGGCCCCAAACAGGGCTCAACCCACAGAGCATTCGCCCAATGTTTTCTGAGAGCAAAGAATTCCTTCTACATGTTCATCCGTTTGCCCATTTATTCACGTGTCCAGCGCTGACCGAGTTCCCATCTGCCAGGCATGGGCTGTCCCCAGGGCAGGGGCGGGGGCTAAGGTTGAAGGATCAGAAGGGTGGGCCTAAGCTGGCCCTGCCATGGGGTCTGGAGTTACCAGGAGCCAGGCAGGGAGGTGAGGGCGGGCCTCAGTCTGGGCAGCAGTGTGACATGGCCCACGCAGTCGCCTCGGGATTTCCTAATCCTTGGGCTGACATGCAAACCCTCTCGGAGTTCCTCTGCCACAGGAAAGAGTGATGTCAATCTGGGGTCCCTGCTCGTCACCATCCCGATGGCATCGCCGTGGCTTCCTCCGGCAGGAGTCACTAGCCCCAGGGCACGTCCACCCACGTCGCCTGGTGGTCCTCATGCTTGCTGCTGGGGAAGACCCGGGTCACCCTGGACAGCGTGGTGGTCGTTAGCATAGGCCAGTTCTGTCATCTGTCAGCTCTGGGATTTGGGGGCAAGTGGCCTAAGCTCTCTGAGCCTTGGTTTCCTCGCCTGCAAAATGGGATAATTAATAGAACCAGCTTCATGGTGGACAGAAGTAGAGGAGGTAAATATGCAGAGAGTCTGGCATGGTGCCTGGCTCAGAAACAACACTGAGACAATGTTGAGCCTCCGAATGCCATATTCCCAGGAGGACCGAGTATCTTCCTGCTCAGAGAGCTGTGCAACACAGCATTCATTTGTTCATTCATTCATTCATTCATTCTCTCATTCATCCGTCAGACAGCTAACGTCAGTGGATCAGAACAATCAGGTACACCACGTGCTCAGGAGGCAGAAACACCCTCCCCACCTGTGTGATCTCGGGGAAGTGACTTAACGTCTCTGAGCCTTGGGATAATAACCACACGTACCTCTAGGGTTGGGGATTCAATGAGAAATCTCCAAGGAGCGTTTGGCACACTGCGTGACACACAGTGAGGCTGTGATCGACCTTTGAGGCCTGCCGAGTGAGAAACGTACTGGAATAGGGGTGAGGCTAGGAGGCCTAGGGTGCACAGGAAGGACACCTGCCATCTGCCAGGGGCAGGGAGGCCTCCTGGAGGTAGGGAGTCTGAGGAGCTCTAGGAGTTAGCTGGGTAGACAGGCATAACAGGGCGAGCAGCTTCCTCTAATCTTGGGGACAAAGGTGGGTTCTGCTGAGGTGGCTTGGGCCACCCCTCAGGGCCACTGTGGCCTCCACCCTCCCCTTCCAACCACATCCCTTCTTCACCTCAGCACCCTCCGCCTGAGAGGGAGCTCTGCCAGCCTGGGTCAAGGACTTTGTGAGAATCCCATGAAAGCCAAGCATCCTGTCCTGAGATCAGACACAAACCTCACCTACATGTTAGAGATGAGCAGGTTTCCTCGGGGCCATTGGTGAGCTTTTAAGGGCAGTGGCCTCAGCCGAGAAATGAGCATTGGAGTCCCGGAGAGCCTGCTACCTGTGCAGGTTCCCACCTTCCAGCCCTAATTCAGCCGGCCTGGAATCTGCATTTTAGCAGGTCCCCCTGTGATTCTGAGGCTGGAATCTCTGGATTATACTTGGAGGACCCCCTCTAGAAGCTCCTATTAAGAACCACAGCCTACAGGATGCAGCCTGAGCTCCCAGCCAGGTGGAAGCCCTTGGAGCTCACCCACTTCTCACCTCCACCACTGCTCCATTCCTCTGGCTGGCCACAGGGAGCCCTGACTCTTCACCTTCTCTTGCTCCCACTCCAGTCTCTCTGCTGGATTTCTTTTTGGCTAGAGGTCTCAGCCAAGGCCCAGCTCTAAAGCTGCTGCTCTGAAGCCCTGGCAGACTGTCCATCTCTGTCCCCCTGTAACATCCAAATGTGCTCCTGTCACCACACAAAGGAGCTCCCTCCAAATGGGTTGGACTTGAAATAGTGAATGTCACATTGCTGAGCCTGCACATTGCTGAAGATCTGATGAGAGCGATGATGACCAGATGTGTTTGGGAGACCACGTTCCAGGAGGACCTAAGAGATCAGAGTGCTCAACCTGGAGAGGTGGTGCCCCGCAGGGTGCCCCACATTGCTGCAGGCCTATGGGGGGACAGGGAACAGAGTTGCCTGGGAGTCCAATGTGCAGCAGGCAGGTGCCCCAGGGAAGCAGATCTGTCCCCCGCAGGGAAGCAAGGGCCCCAGCTCTCCAACGACAGGAGGCACGCAGGTGACCTGCCAGGAATGCTGTGGGGCTGTGGGGAATGGTATTGCCCAATGACCCAGGCAGCCGGAAGTAGTGACTTGGGTGTGAGACCCCAAGATTTCCAATTCCAGCTCTGAGTCTTCCCCAAAGTAGCTGTGTGACACGAGATGTCACCCTCTTTGGCCTTCCCTTTTCTTATCTCTACGGTGGAGACAATATGTACTTCACTGAGTCCCAGGCCCATATGAAAAAATCAAAATGAAAGTGCTGGATAAACAATAAAGGGCTCACTCCTCCTAAGCCAGTCACGAAATTCAGAAGCCAGAAATGAAAAGACGCCGAAACTGGTTTGGCTCAGCGGATAGAGCGTCGGCCTGCGGACTGAAAGTTCCCAGGTTCGATTTCGGTCAGGGGCATGTACCTGGGTTTCGGGCACATCCCCAGTAGGAAATGTGCAGGAGGCGGCTGATCGATGTTTCTCTCTCATCGATGTTTCTAACTCTCGCTCTCTCTCTCCCTTCCTCTCTGTAAAAAATCAATAAAATATATTAAAAAAAAGAAATATTTCTCTTAAAAAAAAAAAGAAAGAAAAGACAACAGATTTGACTACATGCAAAGTAAAATCTTCTGTGTAAATAGACACCGAAAAAGAAAGGTAAAAGAGAGGTCATAGACTGATAGAAAATATTTCCAACACATATGATAATAGGGTTAATAGACATGATACAGAATATAAAAGATCCCAACAAATCAATAAAAGGCAAGAAACAAATAGAAAAATGGACAAAGGATATCTGTAGAAGAAATACAAATAGCCAATACATACATGAAAAAAAAGTTCATTTCACTACTAATCCGGGAAATACATATTCAAATCTCAATGAAATAAATTTTTTTCTATCAGTTTGGGAAATACTGTAAAGGTCAATAATATCTGATATCAGCAAGAATATAGTGAAGCTAGGTTTCCCACACACTGTCTACATTCATACGGTCTCCTTTTTGGAGGGCAATTTAACCATGTTCCCCATTTTAATGTACTGACCCTTTGACCCAAGAACCCCCCTTCTAGGGTTGGATCCTGCTCAAATGATGGCACATGTACACAGATTCATGTGTAAGGATGTTCACTGCAATATTGTTTACAAGGGGAGGAAATCTAAAATAACAAAGGCATCCATTCAGTAGAGGAATGGTGAAATAAATTATAATATGTTCAGACCATGAATACAGTGCAGCAATTTAAAAAACAAGGTATATCTCTATGAACTGACATGAAAAGATTTCTAAGATGTGTTGGTAAGTGATAAAACCCAAGCCCCAATGTGATAAATAGTATATGATAAAGTATGGATATGTGAGTGGATGAATGAATGCATGAATGGATACATGGATGAGCCTGCACATGCAGTGCTAACTTTGGGAAGGCTACATACATAACTCCTAGCAATGGTTGTTGCTGGGAAATGGGCTGTGGTTGGAAGGAGAAGCATTTGGGGGAACTTCCATTTGGGGGCCTAGATCCTCTTTATAGACGAGTATCTTACAGTGAGCATTTGTGTAAAAAAGGGGGGGAGGTGTGAAAGCAAATAGTAATGTAGAATGGTGTTTGCTGCTGCATCCTAAAAGAGTTTGTGTAGAATTGCTATTCTTTCTTCCCTGTTTGGTAAAACTCACCAGCAACATCACTGGGCCTAGAATTTTGCAGGGCTGTTTTTGTTAGAAACTTTTAAATTATAAATTTGATTTCTTTAATAAGTATAGGACTATTCATGTTACCTATTTCTTCTTGAGTGAGCCTTGGCAGTTTGTATCTTTTAAGGGATTTGTCCATTTTATCGAACTTGTTGAATTAATTGGGCTAGAGTTCTTCATAGTATTTCCTTATTATTCTTTTCATATCGGTAGGTTTGGTAGTTGTTAGGGTCGCAGAAGGAGGAATGCACGAGGCCAAAAGGGGTAAAGAATTATGAATTTGTTAGGTCATCTGAAAAATTAGATGACTGAGCCCCAAACTGGCACCAGCACCCAGGCACAGGGAGTCAGAGATTTTAAAGGACTCTAGGCAGGCTTTTTCTGGGCAGAGAATTCTCTGGGCGGGTCCGCAGGGGGAAGATAATGGTCTTAGCAAGTGGAATGTGGTCTAAGTGAAAGGGAATGCCAGTGTGAAGTGTTCTAAAGGTCCGTTCTCAGGGGAGGGGGTATCTATTCAATTATTTGAATTCAGTTATTTGATCAGACCTAACAGTAGTGATGTCAATTCTTTCATTCTTGGTATTTGTAATTTTTGTCTTTTAAATTTTTTCTTAGATATTTTCTGATTTTTTTTCAATGAAACAGGTTTTAGTTTTATTGATTTCTCTGTTTTTTTGTTTGTTCTGGATTTCATTGATTTCTGCTCTTTATTTCTTTCCTTATAGTTGCTTTGGGTTTAATTTGTTCTTCACTTTTCTAGTTTCTTAAAGTAAAACTCAGATGATTACTTTTTCATTCAATTTAAAATATTTTCTAATTTTCCCTGCAATTTCCTCTTTGACTCAAGGTTTATAAGTTTATTGTTTGTTCAATTTCCAAATATTTGAGATTTCTCAGATATCTTTCTGCCAATAATTTCTATTATGGTACAAGAAAAACTTTGTATAATTTAGTTATTTTAACTTTTTATGTTTTGGGGGGTTTTTAAAAATATATATTTTATTGATTTTTACAGAGAGGAAGGGAGAGGGATAGAGAGTTATAAACATCGATGAGAGAGAAACATCAATCAGCTGCCTCCTGCACACTCCCCACTGGTGATGTGCCTGCAACCAAGGTACATGCCCTTGACTGGAATCGAACCCGGGACCCTTGAGTCCACAGGCCAATGCTCTATCCGATGAGCCAAACTGGTTAGGGCTGTTGTTGTTTTTTATGGCCCAGAAATGGTCTATCTTGGTGAATGTCCATGTGTCCTTAATAAGAATGTGTATTCTGCAGTTGTTAAATGGGGTATTCTTTTCTAGAGATTTCTCCTGTTCTTTCGTTTGGGATATGTTTCTCTCTCTCCCATGTTGGCTGCCCCTCTCTATTTGTTCCTATGTACTAGGTAGATCTGCTGTCTCCCAGTCTTGGCTTGGTGGCCTTACGTAGTAGGTATCCTGTGGGCCCCAGTGACAGTCACCTTGATCACCTGAGCTGTGCGCTCCAGCAGCATCTCTTGTGTGAGTGGCGTTTGCCGTCCTGTTGTAGTTGACCTTTGATTGCTGTTGTCACGTCAGTGAGTGGGACTGACTCTCAGGCTGACTGGCTCTGAGGATTGGCGTCACCACAGTGTATGGTCTGCTGTGGGGGCGCAGACCCCACGGAGAGGGATTCACCACGGCAGGGTCTGGTGCCTGCTGAGGCTACCCTTTGGGTGTGCTGCTTGTGGAGCTGACCCGGTGGTGCTCTGTGGTGGTCTGAAGCTGGCCACCAGTGTGTTGGTTTTGGGGGGACTGTTGGGGGGCTCCAATGCAGTTCAGCGTGATATACTGCCTGTGACTAGTTTGCGGCCACCTGCTAGGAGCTACAAAGCGATCCGTGGTTGGTAGCTGCCTGTGCTGGGCCTGGACGTACATGGAAGAGGCCGTGTTGTGAACCAAGGCTGGCTGCCACCAGTACTGGGCCTGCAGCAGGTCAGCAAAAGGCCCAAGGCACTCCGAGAACCGCCACAACCGGCCAGCTGCCAGCAAAACTCAGCTGCCTAAAGGGTATAAAGTGTTACACAAGTTGAGTGAGGCAACCTCTCAGGGAGTCGCCAGGGTGGGGTAAGTGGTATTTACAAGGTTCATACAGATTTAAATTTGGCCCCAGTCCTGAGCGGGAGGCCACCCAGCAAAGGTCTCAGAGTACGCTGAGCCCAGCCGCCACCTGCGTGGGGCCTGCAGACCTTGGCAGTGGGTCAGTGTCTCAAGGAGTCATGAGGGTGGAGCTAGGAGAGCTCACCAGGCGAATGCAGAATCTGATGGAATGTGTGGGGTGAGGGCTCCACACAGGGACAATGGCCGCTGTCCCTTCTGCTCGTGCCCTAAAGTCTCACAACTCAGTTTTTCCCCGTGTGTTTCTGGAACCTCCAAGCTTGACCAAAATTCCTTGAGATTTTTAAGAAGATTGCAGAAATTCCTTGAGAGTTTTAAGAATGATGGCAACGCAGGCCCAGGCCCAGACTGACTGTCGCTGGGAGAGCCTTGGGTCATGCAGGAGCAGTGACAGGTTTCAGATGTGGTCATGCGGAGGGAGGGCTCAACACAGGAAAACAGTGGTTATCCTCCCAGCCCTCACTCTGCAGCCATACAACTCAGGTTCCCCCTACATGTCTCTGGTGCCCCTGGAGTCACTGTTTCTCTGCTGGAGCCCAAGGTGAGTGCCTGCAAGCGAGAATTGGTGCACTGGCCTTTTAAGAAGATGCCTGAGTTTCCAGCAGCCTTCCGTCTTACCAGGACAGATGAAATACCTCTGATTTTCACTGCCAGTTGTTATGGAGGCTCCTCTTCCTGGCACTGGTGTTCCAGGCTGGGGAGCCCGGCGTGGGGCTGGTCCCCTTCTAAGGAGGGGACCACTGCAGCTGAGATACCCCTTCAGATTCTCAACCGCCACACATGGGTGTAGGGCCAGCTTGGTTTGCATCTCAGCCCCGCCTACCAGTCTCTCCTGGCTTCTTTATATCCTTAGTTATAGGACTTCTATTCAGTTTGTCTCCAGATAGTTATTCAGGTGATTGTTCTATAATGTAGTTGTAATTTTGGTGTGGTCATGGGAGGAGGTGAGTACAGTGCCCATCACTCCACTGTCTTGACCAGAACCTTTTAACGCCATTTGTTGAAAAGATGGTTCTTTTTACATTGAATGGTCTTGGCACCCTTGTTGAAATCAATTAACCTTAGATATAAAGGTTTATTTCTGGACTTTCAATTTTATTTTGATGATCTATATATCTATCCTTATGCTGATACCACACTCTTTTGATTTCTCTAGTTTTGTAGTGAATTTTAAAATTGGAAAGTGTGACTCTAACTTTGTTCTTTTTCAAGATTGATTTGCTTTATTTGGGGTCTCTTGAAATTTTATGTGTATTTGAGAATCAGCTTTTCCATTTTTCATTTTTTTAAAAAGGCCATTGGGATTGCATTGGCTCTGTAGATTACTTTGGGGAATATGCCATCTTTATAGTATTAAATCTTCCAATCCATGAATATAAAATGTCTTTCCATTATTTAGTCTTTTTAATTTCTCTCAGCATTGTTTTGGGGTGTTCAGTGTATATGTCTTACATCTGTTTGGTTAAATTTATTCCCAAGTATTTTATTCATTTAGATGTTATGGCAAACCAAAACAATTTTTTTTTTGGATTGCTCATTGCTAGTGTAAATACCACGTGGAGGTTTTTTTTGTGTTGATATTGTATCCTGCAATTTTGCTGAATTCATTTATTAGCTCTAGTAGGTAGGGTTTTTCTGATAGACTAAAGGCCCGGTGCACAAAAATTCATGCACTGGGAGGGGGTTACTCAGCCCGTCCTGGGCCCTCTCATGGTTTGGGATCCCTCAGGGGATGTCCAACTGACAGCTTAGGACCGCTCCCCGTGACCTGCTGGGGGCGACCAGTGGGCCGATTGGGAGACAGCGCCAGCTGGGGAGTGGCCAGCCCCACCCCCTATTGCCGTGCCATTGCCGGTTGCTGCCCCCAATCGCTGTCCCCTCTCTCTGCCCACTGGCACTCGCCTTAGCTGGCCTGGTGCCTCCCACTTGCTGGCCTCACCCCCCACTGACCAGTCATTCTGCCGTTCAGTTGATTTAGGCTTTTATTATATAGGACTAGAGGCCCAGTGCATGAAATTCGTGCATGGGGGGAAGTCCCTCAGCCCGGCCTGCACCCTCTCGTAATCCAGGACCCCTCGGAGGATGTCCGACTGTCAGTTTAGGCCTGATCCCTATGTGTGTGATCAGGCCTAAACTGGCAGTTGGACATCCCTCTTGCAATCCGGGACTGCTGGCTCCTAACCGCTCGCCTGCCTGCCTGCCTGATTGCCCCTAACCATTCTGCCTGCCTGCCTGATCACCCCTAACCCCTCTGTCTGTCTACCTGATCGCCCCTAACCATTCTGCTTGCCTGCCTGATCGCCCCTAACCACTCTGCCTGCTTTCCTGATCACCCCTAACCACTGCCTGCCTGATCGCCCCTAACTGCCTCTGCCTCAGCCGGAGCAGCTTTGTCCGGAAGGATGTCCGGAATGACATCCGGAAGGTCATTCGGCTGTCCAATTAATTAGCATATTACACTTTTATTATAAATTCTTTAGAATATAGAATCATGTCATCTATAAATAGAGATAGTTTACATTTCCCTTTTTAATTTGGATGCCTTTTCTTTCTTTTTCATTGTGATTGCTCTGGTTAGAACTTCCAGCACAATGTTGAATAGAAGTGGTGAAAGTGTCTTCCTTGTCTTGTTTCTGACCTAAGGAGGGGAAGCTATCTATCTTTCACCATTGAGTTAGCTGTGCATATTTTATATACGCCCTTAATCATGTTAAGAATATTGCTCTTTTTTCTTAGTTTGTTTGCTGTTTTATCATGAAAGCATGTTAGAGTTTGTCAAAGACTTTTCGGCACCAATTGAGATGCTCATGCAGAATTTTTTTCATTCTACTAATTTGGTGTATTAAATTGATTTTCATGTGTTGGGCTATCTTTGCATTTCAGAGATAAACCCCACTTGGTCATATATATAATCATTTTAATATGTTTTTGGATTTGGTTTGCTAATATTTTTTTCGAGTATGTTGCATCTATATTTAGAAGAGATATAGGTCTAGTTTTCTTACCTGTGATGTTTTTGTCTGGCTTTAGTGTCATGGGAATACTGGTCTCATAGAATGAATTGAAAAGTAGTCCCTCATCTTCTATTTTTTGAAGGAGTTAGAAAATAATTGGGATTAATTCTTTTTTAATTGTTTGGTAGAACTCACCAATGAAGCTATCTAGTCCTGGGCTTCTCTTTCTTGGGAGGTTTTTGATGACTGATTTAATCTCTTTGCTATTTTTAGATCTATTCCAATTTTCTATTTCTTCTTGAGTCAGTTTTGCTTGCTATTCATGATTTCCAAAGGTTCAAAACACGTTCTTGAAAAAAACACATGTATATATGAAATATATTACATATATCTCAGTACATGGAAAGAATAATCATTGTCCTGAGTTAATGTTATATTGGGATTTTTTTTAGTTTTAGGAAGTAACTTTACAACCATGTTATTTAGAAATAAGAAAGGAAATACTAAGCAATCAACTAAAAGGGATAAAAGTAATTGCCTCCAGGAAAGGGAAGGGCAGAGGAATGCTATTTTTTCTTAAGAAATATAGCAGCACAATTAGACTCTTTGCTAAAATAAGTAACTTAATGCATCCATGAAAAGGCAGTCTACAGCCAGGCAGCCTGGATCCCAACCCCACCTCCGCCATCGGGAAGCTGTGTAAACACAGCACGTTTCAAGTGTCTGGTCTCTCTGAACCTGTGTTTCCGTCTGTGAGATGAGAGTGATAACGGTGCCCACCACACAGAGCTTTTGTGGGGACCAAAGGTCATGACTGTAAAGGGCTTGGCTGACGAGTGTCTTACAAGTTGAAGCTTCTTGCTGCTGTGATCAGGTTCTCCCAAACCAACCTAACTTCCCTCATGTTTTAGCCAGAGCCACCTGGTCACCCTGGGAACACCTATCTGTGCTACTGACCGGCTGACGGCTTGACCTTGGGGGTATCTCCTCCGCCGGGACCCTTTGAAGGTGGCTTCGGCGGGCACCAACCTTCACCAGCTCCCTCACACCCCGGCTGGCCCTGCCCCAGACTCCAACCCCTCCCCCTGGGGGTCATGGCTTTGTTTTCTTCTAAAGACCCAAGATTTCCAAACTCTGTGGTTGCCTTGCCCAGCTAAAAGGGGAAGAAAAGGATGAGCCCTGGAGGAGGAGGAGGAAGAAGAGGGAAGCAAGACAAATAGCTGGTGCGTGAGAGGAACGTGTCCAGCCAGCGTTCCTGGTCCCTGCAGAGCTAGCAGCCGGGAGCCCAGGGCCTGCGCACCCCCAGCCCTGTGTCAGCCTGCCGCCTCCCCGCAGAAGCCATGGGCCCAGGGCCTCTGCTGGTCCTGTTGGCGGCCACAACTTGGCATGGTAAGAGCAGAACTGAGGGCCCTGGGGGCGGGGGCCTGTGACAGAGAGGTTCCCTGCAGGACTCTAACCCCCTGCCCCTCACTGGGTGTACCCACTCGGTGCTTCCATCTCCCCGCCTGGGCTGCAGGTTTGTGGCTATTTGCTTGGGAAAGGTGCTGAAGGGGCAGAAGCAGCCTGGCCAGGGCGGTGGATCAGTCCCAGCTCAGATGTTGACTCACTGTGTGCCCTGAGCAAGTCCCTGTTGCTCTCAGGGCTTCAGTGTCCACACCTATTGGATGGCAGGTGTCGGGGGCCGTGACGGACTAGACTAAAGCAAAGCGTTTCAAACTTTACTGTGCATACAAATTACCCGGGAATCTTGTTACAACGCAGATCTGACTCAGTAGGTTTCCGGTGCTGCCTGAGGCTGCATTGCTACCAAGCTCCTAGGAGACGCCAGTGCTGCGGGGCCAGACTGCACTGAGTGGGAGGCCCTGCAGAGCCCTGAGGGACTCGGCCAGCCCTGCGGGCCTGTGGCTCACTGACTGTAGGCAGGACCTGAGTTGGAAAGGCCCAAAGAGGCAGGGGCCCTTCCTTGAGAGGCTTGGGTAAAGGGTCAGAAGGAGACAGAAGAGGCGAGTGAGCAAGCCTGTGGGGTGCTGTTGTGAGGGAGTCGGGGGACGGGGTCAGAGCACCATAGATGGGGAGAGTCTTGCTATGACCCTGGGCTAGGGACAGGGTTCCAGGCCTTGGTGTGTAGTGTGTGTGTGTGTGTGTGTGTGTGTGTGTGTGTGTTAGGGAGAGGAGTGAGGTCGAGGGACATCCTGGGAGCGGATGATTTGAAGGGTCCTTCAAATAAGTGGGAGGAAGGGACTTTGGGGCATGGGGAGGACTGGGGAGCTGAGAAGAGAGGGGGAACCTGGACAGGCATAGAAGGGGGCCTCGGTCAGTGTTCACCATGCCCAGCATCCACCCTGGAGGACGGGGCCTGAGCGGGCCTTCCTTTCCCAGCTAAGCCGGCAGGAGGAGAACTGGGGAGAGGGCGAAGTGGATGATGTCATCCCTGTCCTGCGTGAATGCCCAGGACAACACAGGACAGATGCCTCTGTTTGGCCGCATTTCCAGGAGACCAAGGCACCTGCTAGACTAGCGGGATGGGGCAGGGGAGAGGGAGAGGGAGAGGGAGGCGCCTGTGAACCAGATGAGATCACTGATTACAGTCTGACTCTGACCTTTAAAGGTTAAAAAATTGAGACATCAGAGTGTCAAGACCAGAAGGGAGGTTAGAAATGCAGCAATCGAGGCAGCGCCGGGGCAGGAGCTGTAGCTCACTGAATTGTCCCAGAGGACAGAAGGGCGGCCCGAGGGGCAGACAGGAGATGGCGCGTACCCAGCCTGTAAGGGAGGACCAAGTTTCCAACACACTGTGGAACCCACAGTCTGAGCTCTTCCCTGCAAGAAGCCCCCAGCGGGGCCTGCGTCGCTGAGCTGCTCCAGGGCAGCGCCAGCTCTGGGGGATTAGCGGACAGCCCGTCAGGAGTGACACTGCTGCCCTCCCCACACTGGTCATACGGCACAGGAGGGCTGCCCCCCCCCCATATTGGCCTTGGCAATATCCACCAGTTCCTCAACCCCTTGTGTTGATCAGAAGCTCAGGCAGACCCGAGCCGATTTGACTTAGTGGATAGAGCATCGGCCTGCGGACTGAAGGGTCCCGGGTTCGATTCCAGTCAGGGGCCCATGCTTGGGTTGTGGGCTTGATCCCCAGTAGGGGGTGTGCAGGAGGCAGCTGATCAATGATTCTCTCTCATCATTGATGTTTCTGTCTCTCTCTTCCTCTCCCTTCCTCTCTGAAACCAATAAAAATATATTTTAAAAAAAGAAGCTCAGGCAGGGAGGCTGCCCACCTCTGATGGGTACAAACTCAAAATATAAATTAAACCCTCCTGAAGTCATCTTTTAAAATCCTCACCCGAGAATATGTTTTTCATTGATTTTAGAGAGAGGAAGGGGGGGAGAGAAAGAGAGAGAGAGAGTGAGAGAGAGAGAGAGAGAGAGAGACATCAATCGGTTGCCTCCCACATGTACCCCAACCTGGTATGTGCCCTGACTGGGAATCAAACCCATCACCTTTGGGTGCACAGGGCGATGTTCCAACCCACTGAGCCACACTGGCCAGGGCCAGGGCCTTCTGCAATCTTTGACAGAGAAGAACTTTCTGACTCTGGGGTTGGATGGCAGGGGCGGATCCATTTAAGATGCTTTCGGGAAGGACAGTGGAGGCGCCCTTTAGTCTAAAGCAAAGCGTTTCAAACTTTACTGTGCATACAAATTACCCGGGAATCTTGTTACAACGCAGATCTGACTCAGTAGGTTTCCGGTGCTGCCTGAGACTGCATTGCTACCAAGCTCCTAGGAGACGCCAGTGCTGCGGGGCCAGACTGCACTGAGTGGGAGGCCCTGCAGAGCCCTGAGGGCTCGGCCAGCCCTGCGGGCCTGTGGCTCACTGACTGTAGGCAGGACCTGAGTTGGAAAGGCCCAAGGACAGTGGAGGCGCCCTGCCCTCGGGGCTGAAGTGTCCGGCTTCCCACTGTCAGAGCCAAGGGGCTGCACTCACCAGGGGCACCAGTGGGTCAGCGGCAGAGCCAGGCCCGAAGCCCAGGGTGCTCTGCCCCCCCAGCAGGTGGCATTGCCTCTCCTGGAGCCTCTGCCCCGGAGAGGGGACAGTGGCCAGGAGGGTCGGGAAGCAGAAGTGAGAGCATCCCAGGGAGAAGGGCCACAGGTGGAGCGGAAACCGGGGGCCCGGCCGGGCGCCAGCAATGTGTTTCCGCCGGCGCAGGCCAGGGCGCCTGGCAGCCCCTCCGAGGCCTTAAGTCCGCTCTCACTTCCCTCCTCCGCCCCTATTTTCGGCCCTGGAGAAATGCTGACCCTGCAGAGGCAACGGGCCTTCTTCCCGGAGGGCCTGATACGGGTTTCAAGTTCTCTTTTCTCCTTCAAAAACAGTTTCCTTAAAAGAGATTGGCTCTCCTGTAAACACTACAGTGCTGGGGGTCGGGTAGACTGGATCATAAACGCAATGCTAACTCTTACTGCGTACTTATTTGGTGACCTTCTAAAGCAGTGGTTCTCAACCTTCCGGCCCTTTAAATACAGTTCCTCATGTTGTGACCCAACCATAAAATTATTTTCGTTGCTACTTCATAACTGTAATGTTGCTACTGTTATGAATCATAATGTAAATATCTGATATGCAGGATGGTCTTAGGCGACCCCTGTGAAAGGGTCGTTCGACCGCCAAAGGGGTAGCGACCCACAGGTTGAGAACCACTGGAGGCTTTCTATGCATTTAAACCTCCCGACAGCCCAAAACATGGGTACAATTATTGTCCTAGTTTTAAGGTGGGGAAACTGAGGCACGGAGCCTCTGAACCATCCCACTGTGCTGCAGACCAGATGTCCAATGGTGGGAGCGGGCACCCAGAAGAATTAAAACCTTTTACATTCTGCTGGGCCAAGACCCTACACCTCTTCTTCTTCCCCATGTGAATTAAGTCGGAGGACTTGGCCGTGAACTTCCCATCCATCTGTCGCCTCCTTTCCCTGTTTGAGCCCCTGCTTTGAGCCAGGCCCTACGTGTGGCACTAAGTTTGCAGCCCCCTCAGGAGGCAGGAGGACTCTGTTCCTGGGAGAAGAACGATGCAGTCGGAGCTGGGAAGTCCGAGCGAGGCAGGGGCTAGGGGCCCCCGAGGGACAGCGGCTGGTGGAAGGCCTAGAAAGTTTCCAGCCCTTCTTTCTCAGAGGAGGGGCCTGCTGGGCGCCAGAGACGTCAGAGACTTGACCAGAAAGGGGTAGAGACTTGTTCAAGGTGATCCTGCAAGTCACAGCTGAACCCCTGCCCCAGCACCACCCCTGCCAGGCACCACCCATCTCAGAGGCAGGGAACGGCCCAGGGGCTGTCACCTGAGGCCTCACTTCTGTCTGTTCTCTTCCCTCCACCAGCTCAAGGGGTCCCGGTGATAGAACCCAGTGTCCCTGAGCTGGTCGTGGAGCCAGGCGCGACCGTGACCCTGCGATGTGTGGGCAACGGCAGCGTGGAATGGGTCGGCCCCATCTCCTACCCCCACTGGACCCTGGACCCAGATGCCCCCAGCAGCATCCTGACCACAAACAACGCCACTTTCCAAAACACGGGGACCTATCGCTGCACAGAGCCTGGAGACTCCCTAGGGGGCAGCGCCAGCATTCACCTCTACGTCAAAGGTGAGGACTCGGGCCCACGCCCGAGAGGCCTGGCCTAGCAGCCCCAGCAGGAATGGGCAGGAGGGCTGGGCCTGAATGCTGCCCATCATAAAAAACCAGCTCTGCCTTATCACGTGTCTGCCACAAACGAGGACCTGTGGCAGCACTTCTAATTTACTGTAGTCTTTACAATAACCCTGTGAGGTAGGTTCCATATGATGCCCATTTTTCAGAGCTTAGAGGGGCTGAGTCATGTGCTCAAGCTCACACAGCAGCAGGTAGTAGGGCTGGACTTGGCTCCAAAGCCCCCACTCCGAAGCATCAGCGTAGCTTCCCTGGTGTTGGGTGACCTCAGGCTAATGCTTGGCGTCTCTCAGCCTCCCTGTCACCAAGGTCCAGAGACGTTTGGCCTGGTAGAGGGAGGGCAGTTGTGACCCTGTGTCCCGCTGTACCCCAGACCCTGCTCGGCCCTGGAATTTGCTGTCCCAGGAAGTGAAGGTGTTCGAGGGCCAGGATGCCCTGCTGCCCTGCCTGCTCACCGACCCGGCGCTGGAGGCTGGTGTCACGCTGATGCGGGACCGTAACCGGCAGGTCTTGCGCCAAACCAACTACTCCTTCTCGCCCCGACACGGCTTCACGATCCACAAGGCCAAGTTCATTGAGAGTCAGAATTACCAATGCAGCGCTCGAGTAGCCGGCAGGATGGTGACATCGCTCGCCATCCGTCTCAAAGTGCAGAAAGGTGCGTGGGCCGGGAGGGGCAGGCCAGACCTGGCGGGCAGGGGCGGAGGGCTGGCCACCATGCTCGTGGGAGCTGGGCCGGGCCTGATGGGACGTATGGGGTACCCCCCTTCTTTCGCCTCTTCCTTCCAATTGTGCCACAGTCACCTAGGGGCCACCTCGTGGGGCGAGACAAGCAAGGTGTGTTGGGCGGGAGACAGACCACAAGTAAATAACTCAGTGGGCAGAACCGGCTCAGTCCAGGGAACATGCTAGGAAAGCCATTAACAAGGTGATGGAATCGGGTGTGTGAGGATGGGGGAGGGGAGCCACAGATATTAATTCAGTGCCTACGTTGTGCCAGGCACTGGGCTAGTGGCTCGGGATATCCACCAGAGAGAAAGTAAATAATGTACCAGTTGTGATGAACAAGAAACCCAGCTGGAGAAAGCTGGCTGTGTGTGTGTGGTGGGGAGGGGGAGGGGGGGGCAGGGAGAGGTGTGAGGCTAACTGGTCACAGAAGTCCTTTCTGAGGAATTTTTGAGCTAAAGATCTGAAGGGTGAGAACAGGTACCCATTCGGAGTGTGGAGGAGAGAACAATCCAGGAGGGAGGGTCGGGCACTAGGGTCTGCAGTGGGAAGACCACTGTGGCTGCAGTGTGAGCGCAGGGTGGCGGGTGGTCAGGAGCAGGGCCTGGGGCCCTGGGCATGTGGGAAGGACAATGGCTCTTATTCTGAGAGTGACAGGAAGCCACTGAATATTGGCACCGGAGAAAGGCCCGACCCAATTTCCCTTCTCCACTGCTCACTTTGGCTGCTGTGAGGGTCGGAGGGGAAGAGGGAGACCTTCCGGGTGGCGGCTGCAGGGGTCGAGCAGAGAGGGCGGTGAGGCTGGGGAGAGGTGATGATGGAGGGAAGTGACTTTTCAAAGTCTCTTTAGGAGATAAGACTTGGTGGCGGGGAAATTGAAGCATCAAGGGCGCCCCCCAGGATTTCGGATGGGAACGTGGTGGGGGCCCTGGCCGGTAGCCTGGCCCATGGCAGGGAGCAGAGCAGCAGCTCTGGCCTGAGTGTTCATGGGTCGCTTCCCCGGCCTCAGTCGTTCCAGGACCCCCGACTGTGACACTGGAGCCTGCAGAGCTGGTGCGGATTCGAGGAGAGGCTGCCCAGATCGTGTGCTCAGCCAGTAACGTTGATATCAAGTTTGGGGTCTTCCTCCAACGCGGAAACACCACGGTCAGCCCCTGGGGGGACAGCAGGGTGGAGCCTGCCCATCTTCCCAGTACCAGGCCCTGCAGGATGTAGCCCAGCCCCACACTAACTGGCCCTCTGGGCTGAACAGGTGGCCCAGGTCCAGAGAGGGGAGTGGACTCACCCAGGATGTCACTAGCGATCATCCAAAACCAGGACTCAGGCTCATGCCGCCGAAGATTGTGGGGTGGCAGGGGAGGTGATACTCTACTCCCTTGACCCATGACCTCTGCCCCAGCCTGTAGACAAGGGCCTGATGTTGGTTCACTTCTGACTTAGTAAGAGGTTCCTGGGCCACCTGTGAAGTCCAGGGATATAAGGGCTGAGAGGGAGGAGAGGGAGTGTTCCCAGCGGGGAATGGCATTAGGCTGCTTCTGAGAACCCCCTCCCATCCCACTGTGCCTACCATGTGCATATAACATCTCATTCCCTCTTCACTGCAGCCCTGGAAGCACGGGGCCAGTATTAGTCCCATTTTACACATGAAGAAACTGAGGCTCAGAGTTCAGTCCCTTGCCCAAGGAAAGGAAGATAATAATACTTAAAGGATGAGGATTTGAACCCAAATCTTCCTAACCCCTAAACAACCTTGGTATATACCATTTCCATTTCTTCTGGCTGCAGCTCAATATCTTTGAACACAACGACTTTCATGATGACCGTTACCAAAAAGTCCTGACCCTCAACCTCCATCAAGTAGACTTCGAAGATGCTGGCAACTACACCTGTGTGGCCACCAATGCCCAGGGCGTCCGCTCCACTTCCATGGTCTTCCGGGTGGTAGGTGAGCATCAGGAAGGTGGGGGAGGGTTAGCAGGGATCCTGGGGTGAGGGAGGCACATAAGGGATTGAGGAGGGAGCTGATGGCAGAGAAGAAGGCACTGTTCAGAATATCTCTGCTAGAATCCCCTTACCTTAGGCCTGGGACACTCACGAAACATAAACACGTGAACAGACAGTGCTCACCCAATGTGATCATGGGGGAAGTGCAGGGTGTCCTACAATACTGAGGGGACTTAAGGCCTCTGGAGCTCCCTCTCTCTTCTGCTTTCCTTCCCTCCTCAGACTCCCAGAGTAGCTTGATTTTAATTTATGCAAGATTTAATTAGAACAAACTAGTTATGACTCTTTTAGGTACAGGGAGCAGAAACCAACTCAAACTGGCCTCATCAAAAGAGTGTTTTATAGGCCTTATAGCTAAAAAGCCCATTGATAAGAGCTTCAGGTACAGTTGGATCTAGGTGTTCAAATGATGTGGACAAGATTCTGTTCCTTCTCAACTCTCAGCTGTAATTTTTTTTTGTAGAACCCCAAAAAGCACCAGGGATGATAACCCCAGTAGAATGAGGTCTTCTCTTTTCCCAGAGTCCCAACAAACATCATGAAAATGAGTGTCATGAATTCATGGACTCACGTGCCTACCCCAAACCAATCAATGGTCCAAAGGTGACACATTACTCTGATTGGCTGGCCTGAGTCACATGCTCACTTTAGAGCTGGATATGGAAGCCACATTGACTTAATTATTACCAGAAGAGGGGGAAATGGATGGAGGCATGTGGAAAAAAAAACAAACCAGACTTTTTTTACTGCTATAATTTATATATATATATATATATATATATATATATATATATATATATATAGAAGGGAGAGGGAGAGATAGAAACATCAATGATGAAAGAGAATCATTGATTGGCTGCCTCCTGCATGCCCCACACAGGGGATGAAGCCCATAACCCAGTCATGTGCCCTGACCAGGAATCGAACCATGACCTCCTGGTTCAACCAATGACCCACATTAGTTGGGCATTACTTGCTACAAGTTTTTTCAAAAAGTGATAGCCACAGATATATTCAACCTCTTAATTATGAAAATAAGGAGAGAGGATAGGAGTTTTCCCAGGGACTCAGTGAGAAGAGTTTGGAGCCCTGGGCTTCTGTGGTGGGTGGTGGAAAGAGAGATGTCAGAGGGCAAGCACTGGTTAACGGGTTGGGGACTGTGGGCCTGATGCGTTGTAGGTACACAGGAGGGTCCTACTCCTGTATGACTGGATCAATGGATAAATGACTGGATCAATGGGTAGATGACCAAATGAACAAGCAAACCAGAACATCATCCCACTAATGCCAGATCTCTATGTGTTCTGCTTTCCAGAGAGTGCCTACTTGAACTTGACCTCTAAGCAGAACCTCCTCCAGGAGGTGGCCTTGGGTGAGAAGCTCAATCTCCAAGTCACAGTGGAGGCCTACCCGGATCTACAAGGCTTTAACTGGACCTACGGGGGACCCTTCTCTGACCATCAGCCCAAGCTCAATTTTGACGCCCACAAGGAAACATACAGGTACCAACTACAGCTCCCATCTGCATAGCCCCACAGCTGGATGGGGAATACTTCAGCCAGGAGTCAGGACATTTGGGTCATGTCTCAACCTTGTGTGTGACCTGGAGTGAGTTCCTTCCCCTTTCTGTCTCTCACTTTCCCTGTCTGTAGAAACTAAATGTCAGTCATCTATGTTTGAGATTTAGATCAAATTTGCATACCCCTCTGTTTAAGTCTTCCACCAACACGGAAACATCACATCCTTGGGGAATGCCCTCAAGAATTCTACCATTTCTTGGGGATGTGCATTCTCATGGTTATGCAAGGACTCAGTCTCTTTCATCCTCCTCCTTCGTGGCTGACCCAAATGTGGAAGACAATGCCCGTGATTTCCACTCCTCGACATGTTCCTAATAATGACTGCACAGGGTATCTGCCAGATGCACAGGTTTGGGGGTGGGGCAGAGGGAATTCACACCACCCAGTCACAGATACATCTAAAGTTCTTTAAAGGCCTGTGGCTACCCAGCCCTGATCATTTCTCACAGGCCACTCCACAGCAGGCTCAAACTCTTCTCATAAAGTGCTATTTGACAACATCTTCTCTTCTCCAAGAATCCTGCTCTTCCCACATGCACAACATTCTAGGAATCTATTTGTCCTGTCTCTTTGTGGACTGTGTCCTCGGGTCTTATTTTCCCACCCAAAGTGGTCTAACCAGGTAGCTTTCTAAACAAGTGTTTCCTCCATAAGGGGAACACTAATGATTTTAACTTTAATGATTAAAAAAAAAGGTTAAATCAATATTTCTTTACCCAGATCTATTTGAATGGAGCGTACAGTTTGATCAAGGACAGCAAGTATATAGTGTGTGTGTGATAACATCCCCTTCCATACTCATGACAGATGTCCCTAAGCCGCTGCCTACAGAGTCTAGATGTAACCTCAGAGTCCTTCTCAACAGTTTCCAGGCAGTATTTCCATCACATTTGGCTCATGAGAGGAGACCTGTTTGCTATCCCTGGGCTAGAGAATCCCTCAGACACCTTTCTAATCCCAAACTCTCTGGGGTTCTTTCTAGCTCCTGAACCCAGACCTCATTGGCTCCTGGACTCTTGCTTGTCAGTCATTAGAATCTACAAGGATGTTCCCTTGTCCCCATCTTCTTCCTCCCAGTTCCTTTATCCTTTATGGCCAGAATTCCTAGCTTCCTCTCACCTAAAGCAGAAGTTCTGAATCTGGATTCTAAAGACCCCTGAGAAGGGGGTTTATGGACAGATTTCAGGGATCCATATGCAACAGGAACATTGCAGAAAGGAACCAGGGGGAGCCCTCAAACACAGTAGTCTGGGGCCATGCATCGCAAGGCAGTCAAGCCTGCGCACCAAACAGCTGTGCTGGGTGTGTTCCTAATGGTGACTTTGAGTCATCCATAGAAGTTTAATTCTTTCAGTTTAAGAGGTAAATGTTAGTTATTACAAAAAAAATGACCCATGTAGAGAGGTTCAGCCAAAGGTCTGGGCGAGATTGTCCTTTGAATACCATCCTATATAATAATACTAAAAGCGTAATATTCTAAGTGTACGACCAATCGGTCAACCATTTGGTTGACCCCTCAACCAGTCGCTATGACACGCACTGACCATCGGGAGCAGATACTCTGACCGGTAGGTTAGGTTGCTACTGGGATCCAGCCAATCAGGACTGGGCAAGAGGGCCAGACACGCCCTGAAGTCCTCCCACGGTCCCTCCCCAGCAGGCCGGCCCCCATGGTCCCTGATCAGGACTGAGTGAGATGGCCCCAATGGGCCCCAATTGCCAGCCAGGCCAAGGGACCCTACCCATGCATGAATTGGTGCACTGGGCCTCTAGTGTATTATAGTCTTGGTTCGTGATTACAGACATTTTATAAAGAAGAGCTGGTAATTTGCTGGTAATTTCTTTTTTAAAACTTTTTCATGGCCTAAACAATACATGCCCATTATGGATAAATTTTAAAGTAGAGTAAGAAAAAAAATATTACCTGCAATCAGCTGTTTAAATTTAGTGCATACAGTGAGTGTGTCAAGCACTCTGAATACATAGCCCTTTAATCCCCAGGCCGAGTCTGTGAATCAATTTCCATCAGTGTTGCCTCACAGAAAAGGAAGAGAAGGATCAGAGAGGTTAAGTACTTATCTAAGGTCACACAGCTGAGAAGTGGCAACACCAGGATTTGGCCCCTGGTCTCTATAGCCCCATAACTACATCCTGCTTCTCATTCCTCTCCCAGTTCCTCTGGGCAGGACTGGAGCCTCAGGGATGGCAGCTGGCCTGGTACTAGCGTTCTCAGTAGGGATGGCTTAGCCCAGTGGTAGTGGCGGAAGCAGGTACACTCAGTGGGGCCTGTGATGTGCCTCCCAATGTCGACACTTCACAGACCTCTCCTCTACTAAACCTCAGAATAAAACTGCTTTACTCATAAGAGAGCCGATGAAGAAAATCGGGTTGATGGTTTTCCCGTGTCTCCTGGCACCCGGCCTGGGTTCCTGGCTCAGCCAAGGCTTCTGTGGCCTGGACACTTTACCAAAAATAAAACAACGCCTGTTAGGGTGGTTGTCTGAGCCCGCTGTCCTGTGGGGACCACACTGGGCTCACCCAGACGTCTGCCGCTCTCACGCAGGTACACCTCCACCCTCTCCCTGCCTCGCCTGAAGCCCTCTGAGGCCGGCCGCTACTCCTTCCTGGCCAGGAACGCCGGAGGCGAGGATGCCCTGACCTTCGAGCTCACCCTTCTCTGTGAGTGATGGAGTGAGGGCTGGGACATGAGGTCCAGGAGAAACCAGCTGGGAGAGGAAGCTCAGAGCCAGGGGTCAGGGACTTGGGGCCTCTGGGCTGACCCCTCCCTCTTTCACACCTCCTTTCCTCCTCAGACCCCCCTGAGGTGAGGGTCACGTGGAGCCCTGTCAATGGCTCTGGTGCCATACTCTGTGACGCCTCTGGGTACCCCCAGCCCAACGTGACGTGGCTGCTGTGCATGGGCCATTCTGATAGGTAAGTGGACTCCTCTTGCCTTCTCACCTGGAATGAGGGGTGGGCACCCTGAAACCCTGAACCACACTCTGCTCTTCCCAGATGCGATGAGGCCCAGGTGCTGCAGGTCTTTGAGGACCCACACACCAAGGTCCTGAGCCAGGAGCCCTTCCACAAGGTGACTGTCCAGAGCCTGCTGCCCGTGGGGACGCTGGAACACAACAGGACGTACGAGTGCAGGGCCCACAACCGTGCGGGGAACAGCTCCCACGCCTTCCAGCCCATCTCTGTAGGTGAGCCTGCGTCCACCCCTCCAGGTGGGACAGGACTGGGGCCCAGGAAGCTGCCCGGCTCAGGGAGCCAGAGTTCTAACATGGAGCTCGTCCCAAATGAACCGAGTCCTACCTCTGTGGGTCCCACTCCAGGCCCCTCCTGAAAGGGCCAGATGGGGAGTCCAGAACCCCCAGGACTGGAGGTAGGGGGAGAGGGGAGGGGAAGCCGAGAGATGTCCAGAGAGACAGCAGCTTGAAGCCAGCACACCCTAACCGGTCCCTCTGCTCATGCCCTGCACTTGAACTCATGCATTACTTGGCGGGTGTGTATTTGGCATCTGCTGCGTCCCAGGCACTCACGAGGTGCAGGGAGCGTGCCTCCATGCAGCTTAGAGCCTGGCGAGGGAGACAGGCAACGGCAAGTGCACACAGTCCAAGCCCACCCCAGGCCAGCCTTGGTAGCCTTCTCCATCCCTCCCCGAGCCCCTTCCTGCCAGACACTGTCCCGTCCTTCGGGGTCCCTGAGTGTGGGCTGTCCGCTGTCCAGCCCCGGCTGACGCAGGCTGCCCCTGTAGAGAGGAAGGGATGCCTTTCTCTGGGTTGCTGAAAGGCTCCATGTGGGTAGCTCTCCGATCTGCGCAGAGGCCCACAGCACCCTCGGACTTCTGACAAGCAGGTCTTAGCACCCGTGTGCCAGGCCTAGCAAGCTCTCTGGGCCCAGAAAGGACAGAGCGGGAACCTCTGTCTGGCTCAGAGCTGGCCCCTGAGCAGGGCCGACTCCACACGCAGCTGCTGCGGCCGCCTTAGTCTCCCTGTGCCAGGCATTGTGCTAAGCTCCGTAGGCATTGTCTCAGTGAAATGGCTCGCCCCTAGGAGGTCAGCACTCATTTCCTTTGACTTTGGAGATGATGAACTTGAGGCTTAGGGAGAAGTCACAAGTTCAATGTCACACACCGCCTACATAGCGGAGGTGAGATTTGGCTTCAGACCCATGCTATTCATCTAGGCAAGGTGATGGGAATTACGTCTTTCAAAACATGGAGAGAACTGGGGTTACTGACCTGGGAAGAGGAGACCCAGGGGCCATCAGCCTGGCTTTCAGACCCTCAGAAGGGCTGCGTGGTTCCAAAGGGCACTCAGGGAAGCAGCAGGGGACAACCAGGAAGGCAGATTTCAGTCTAAAGTCTAGGTCTTTCTGTTCGAGCTGCCCAGAGGTGTAAGTGGTGAACCCTGTCAGGAAGGGTGGTGTGTGTGTGTGCACGCGCTAGGCATTAGGCCAGGCTACTGCAGAGGGGATCCTTGCCCTGGCAGGGGGGCACTGTGTGATCAGGGGCTCCCCCAGACACGAAAGGCTGTGACTCTGGGCATGAGCAGAGCTGGGGGCCCATCCTCCCCGCCCCTGGCTGGGGATGGTCTGCGAGAGGCTCCCTGAGGCTCGTCAGGCTTCCAGGTGAGAGGACACTTTGTTCAAAGCATTTACTGAGAACCGACTGTGTTCCAGGCCAGGCACTGGCCTGTTCTCAGTGGAGTCAGGGGGTCACAGAGCCCACTCACTCCTCTGCCCCCTCCCCCTGCCCCCTGCAGGAGCCAGCATGCAGCTCCTGGGTGAGCCCCTCTTCACGCCTGTGCTGGTCGCCTGCATGTCCACCATGGCCTTGCTGCTGCTGCTGCTCTTGCTGCTTCTGTACAAGTACAAGCAGGTGAGTCTGTGCGGGCAGCCAGGCCCCGAGTACGTGGACCTGGGGCAGCACCGCCAGGCCTCCTGCAGGCCGCCCGCGCCCCTTCAGCCCCCAAGCACCCACTCATTTTGCCCTCCAGTCATTTAGCCAGCAGCTCTTAGTGGGCGCCTACTCTATACCAATGTGGGCTGGGTGCTGGGATCCTCTGCCCTCTTGGGGTTCACTGTCTAGTGCAGGATGCGGTCGATAATCAATTCACCAGGACAGGGAGGACGAACGGTGCTCTGAGGAAAGGGACGGGTGCTGCGGAAGAGTAAGCACAGGATCCTGGCCCAGCCAGGGGCTCTCAGGCACAGAGAGGACAACACGGGCCGAGCCTGTGTCTCACCCTCCGGCAGTGAAGGTCTAGTGGAGGAGGAAGGCCTGACCATCAGCAGCCTCTTCGTTATTTCATATTATTATTCAAAGCTGCTATTTATCACACGTTGGCGTTTGGTGCAGTGCCTGTCACTCTGAGTGCACAATCAGGAATGTGCTTTCAGGGGCATTTTTTATAGTGTGTTACCCACACCCTCTCATTCAATGCCCTCAGCAGCCACGGCATGCAGGTAGTATCACTAACCCCAGTTTATAGTCGGAGCTGAGGGTCCGAAAGGTGGAGACAGCTGTCCTGGTCTACTGCTGGTCAGTGGCAGAGGCTGGTCTGTAAAAAGCCAGTTGTAACTTATGTGAAACACTGAATCAACTTATTTTATCCTCACAACACCCGAGGCAGGGACTATGGAAACCGAGGCTCGGGAAGGTTGAAGAACCTGCCCGAGGGGTTCCAGGCACCTCCCACACCAGATCTGCCGCCTCAGCACCTGGCTCAAAAGGTCCAGTGTGATCAGATGCTGCGAGGCCAGGCCAGAGGGCAGGGGAGGCCAGCAGGGGAGGGATCTCCTCCGCTTGGAGGTGGTGGCTTGGCGTGGGTGGGACAAGCTCTGGAGGATGAGGGGAGCAGCAGGAGAGGCAGACTCGGGAAAGGGGTGTCTCTGGGGACGAGGGCAATGTGTGTAAAGGCTGGGGAATCCCGAGGTGAGTTCTGGAGACATTGGCACCCAGAAGAGGAGGCAGTAGGGAACAGGTTGGGGGTCTGAGGGGTTGGACCTCATCCTGTAGGCTCGGGGCCGTCAGGGGGTTGAACAGGGTAGTGATATGACTTAGGGGTGAAACATTCCCCTACACCTACCTGGGGGTTTTTAGTGTGCGAAGAGGACTTGAAGAAGATAGGCTGGATGGGATATGGGTTTGGCTCTCTCTGTCATGCCAGCACCAGCTCAGAGCAGAGCCCCCAAGAAACCAGGGCCCCAGGTCAAGATTTTGGGGATCTGGGTCCATCTCTGACACTGTTTTGTCATATGACCTCGGCTGACTCACTGCTCTCTCGGGCCTCAGTTTCCCCACCTGTACCTTGGAACTGGGGGCCTTTCACAGCCCTCTTCCTCTGACATTTCATGAGCCTACTGATGGTCTAAGAGCCAGGGGCTGTGAATTGGACAGATCTGGGTCTGAATCCTTCTTCTGCCTGCGTCTCTGGCTGTGGGACTAGGAAAAAGTGTTGTCTCTGTTGTCTCCATCTGTGAAATGGAGTCAGTAATGGCAGCCACCCCCCCAGCTGTCTCCACGGGGACTCCACAGGGTGCTGGGCACAGACAGTGCTCAGAGTGGGAGCTATACACCCTTTGTCCCAGGAGGAAGTTGCCCGGGGACCCAAGTGAGCTCATGCCTCTTGGGATGGGAGGGGCGCCTGAGGTTGGGCATCTCCTTGACTACACGCCCGAAGTGGTGTTGGGCCTGCTCGCCCACCTCCAGGGACGGGGCCTCACTCACTCTGTGGCCACCCGTTCCCTGTCTGCGCAGCTCTGACTTCAAAGTTCTTCCTTATATGGAACTGAAACTGCCTCCCAGTGCCCCACAGAGCATCCTCCCCGGCCCAGGACAGCGGCAGAGATTCCAGAGAAGTGTCCAGTTCCCCCTCCAGCCCTTCTGCCTCGGGCTGCCCGTCCCCTCGGCTGGCCGTGGCTTCGGGACATGTTTTCCTCTCTCTGTGGGACCATTTTTGGAACATGTACCCCCAGTCACCTCATTCCCCACCCAGGAAATGAAACTGCCCCCTGAGCCCACACACGGCCGAGGAGGGCATCCCCTGGGACAAGACCTTGAGGGGTCAAGATGGGCCATCGCCCGTCTCAGGGCCTGCAGCCCAGTTCTCCTGTTTTGCCCCCTGGGGTTCTGAGACTTGCCCCTTCGCTGGGGACCCAGCCTGGTCAGTCCTCACTGCCTAGACTGGGGGGGGGGGGGGGCGGGGGTGGGTGGCCCTGTCTGGAGGAAGGGCTGTTTCTGCCTCAGGCTGAGTCATCGCCTTTCTGGCCCCCAGAGAGACCACAGGGTAGGAGGGCTAAGGGGGAAGAGAAAGGCAGGAGTCAGCAGGCGGGGAGGCGGGCACAGGAGGGAAGGAGGAGGCAGGGAGGAGCGAAGGGGATGGGGAGGCTGCGGGAGAGGCCAGGATTCTGGGGGTCAGAACTGAGCTGTGGGGACCAGGGACAGATCGGGGTGAAAGGAGGGTCCTCTAGGTATCTGTGGGAGTTACGAGGTCTCTACCTTCCTGAGACCGAGAACATCCACCTGCCCAGAACCAGCAGGCCTAGTGGGGAGGCCATGGGCACTGCTGTGGCTACAGTGACCGCCACTGCTGGGGTCTCCTTCGGAGGAGAGGCCCTCCGGTGGAAGCCCTGGGAGGAGTCTGAGCCCTTTCCAGGGACAGCCTGCGTGGTGTAGGGCAGAGCTGGGGCCGCCCGCCAGGAAGAGGCGAGGAGGTGCGTGAGGCAGATTGGAGGGCCTCCTCCTCCAGGTGTAGAGCCTGGCATCCAGAGGCCTGAGATTCCAGCCAGACCTCCTCCTCCTTCCACCCCCTCCTCCCCCAGGATGCCCGCCTGGCTGGGCAGCGGTGGGGAGGGGGCTGACTCAGGCCCAGCTGCGGGGGACAGAGGAAGGGGAAGTGGTGAGGAGACAAACAGGCCTTGGCCACAGAGGCTCCTGGAGATGGAAGTGGCCTGGGGTGGGGGTGGGTCAAAGACCCCCCTCCTGGCTCCCTCGCTGTCTTTTGGGCTGGAAAGCCACCATGTGCAAGGTTTGAGTCCTCTGAGATTCAAGAGTCCCTCCTTGCCATGCCGAGCAGCTCGGTTGGTTAGAGGGTCGACCCAGTATGGCCAAGGTTGTGGGTTCGATCCCTGGTCAGGACACATACGAGAACCAACCAATGAGTGCATAAATAAGTAGCTAAACAATTCGATGTTTCTCTCTCCTTTCCTCTCTCTAAAAGTCCCTCCTCTGTCCCATTTCAGACTTTCCTCCCGAGCCCCAGCACGGGAGGGTCTAAGTTCATCTGTGGACTCCCCTCTACCCTCCACCCCTACCCCAGCAGAACCCGGAAGCTCTTCCTTGTGTCTAAATGCGCATTTCTTCCAAACGAGACCTCGGGAAGTTCTTCCCCATGGCAACTGGAGTCTTGTTTCTAACCCAGCGAGACACACAGCCACAGGCCCCTCCTCCCCAACACCCACTCATTCACCCTGTAGCTCCCGAGCTGGGTGCCCAGGAAGGAGCCCAGCTGCAAAGCACAGCCCAGCTGGTCCCCGGGCCCAAGGGGACTGACAGGAAAGAGCTGGACTGCTGACCCGAGGCCTCCGTGTCCTCCACTGCCCCAGCCCGGCTTCCACTTTCCCCCTCCATGCCGTCTCCCATCAGCACTTCTCATGGGCAGCCCCTGGCATGATGCCCCCAGCAGCTGCCACTCTGGGCAGGAAAGAGAGGCCACCACTCCTTCTCCCCAGAAACAGCCCTGTGCCAGCCGGTGGTCGGCACAGCATGAAAAGCCGGAGAAAGGGCCAGGTCCTCCACACCGCCTGTGGGCAGAGCCTCTCACCACAGACCTCGAGGCCTTCCTGACTCTGGAACCTTCCCCTGCTCCCCTCCAGCCACGGGGGTGAGCACCTGGCAGTCACTCAGACTTGCCCGGACCCTTCCCACCCAGGCCTCCGCATCTGTTCCCTGAGCTCCCTCCCGCGGTCACGGCTGGGCTGGCTCCCTCTCTGCTGCTCCTGCTCGGGGCCTTCCCTGACCTACCCCCCTTCCCTGCTTTATTCCCCTCACAGCGCTCTGAAAACTTCCTGCTTGTCTAGTTGTTTATTGGAGGTGAATGTCTGTCTGAGCCACTAGCGTGCAGACTCCGTGGGGGCAGGGACCTTGCTCAAAGGACATTCAGTCCCAAGGATCGTGGGTGAACCTTGGAGATGTGCTAAGTGTCACACAAGCACCAATCTGCTTGGTTCCGCTTACGTGAGGCACTGGGATAGTGAGAGTGCTGAGCTGAGTGGAAGGAGTGGTGGGGGCCGGGGCCTGGGGGCCGGGGCTGGGGCTGGGGCTGAGGCTGAGTTGTTTAGAGTGTGGAGTTTCAGTTTTGCGAGATGAGTTCTGGACGTCGGTATGAATGTGAATGTACTTAACTCCACGGAACCGCACACTCAGAAGTGATCGAGGTGATACATTTCATGTTATGTGTATCTTACTGCGATTGAAAAATAAAAACAAACCATATTTGGATGAGAGGATGGATGGGTAGATCTCGAGTTCCAACCTCCCTCCCAGCTCAGGAATTACCTAAATCATCAGGTCCATCAAGGCCCTCAGAGGCGATCCCCTCCAAGTCTTTGAATACACAGGTAGGGGAACTGAGGTTTGGGGAAGGGACGGTCACACGGTGAGGCCAAGCCAGGAAGGGACTGGACTCTAGTGCCATGAGCATGAGAAGACACGGCCACTCTCACCAGATATCTCAGGCCGAAGGCCATGGGACTGCCCACTCCCCCTGCCCTTGGTGGTCGGAATGAGATCCAAGATCCTGCCAGGCCTGGCTGCCACATGCCTCCTCCCTCTCCCTCTGCAGAAGCCCAAGTACCAGGTGCGCTGGAAGATCATTGAGAGCTTCGAGGGCAACAATTACACGTTCATTGACCCCACCCAGCTGCCCTACAATGAGAAGTGGGAGTTCCCCCGAAACAACCTGCAGTTCGGTGAGATGGGGTCTCGGCCCAGCAGGCCCTCCCGTCAGAGGGCAGCATGGGCTGCAGGGAGCCCATGGTCCTCAGAAAAAGGGTTTAGGCACCCAGGGATCTAAGGAGCCTGTATGTTCGGCAGGTAAGACCCTTGGAGCCGGCGCCTTTGGGAAGGTAGTAGAGGCCACAGCCTTTGGACTGGGCAAGGAAGATGCTGTCCTGAAGGTGGCTGTGAAGATGCTGAAATGTGAGTGAGGGGAAGGGGCCTGGGGAATTTAGGGAGCCGGTGGGAGGTGCTGCAGGCTAGGGGAAGGGCTGCATGCCCTGTTGTCACAAGAGGGATCACACACATTTTTGCCTGTCAGAGCCTGGGGGATAGAACCTGGGGTTTGCAGGGAACACCTCTGGGTTCCTTGGTGAGTCCCAGGCTCCCTCTAACTCCCGGGTGTGGGGGGCTTCTAAGCTGGGGTACACAGAAGCCAGCCTGGGCCATGGCCTGGCCACAGCTTGACTTCCTGCTACCTGAGACCAACTCAGTGACTGGTCATCTCTCCTCTCTCTCTCCCTAACACCCACCTGTGTGTCCGCATTTCTCCTCCCTCTTTTGGCTCCTGATTGCTTCGGCACTCTGGGTACCCCTGCCGGCTCCCCTGCTGTCCCCTGTCTGTCTATGTGGCCCTCCATGTCCTGCTCTCTCCCCATCTGTGGGACCTGTGGTCCCTCCTTGCAGCCACGGCTCACGCCGACGAGAAGGAGGCCCTCATGTCAGAACTGAAGATCATGAGTCACCTGGGCCAGCACGAGAACATAGTCAACCTTCTGGGAGCCTGTACCCACGGAGGTGAGGGGTCCTGGGGGGCATGGGGCCCATGGGCTTGGGGCCTCTCAGGTGTCTGAGGGCCCCAGGGCACCTCAGTCCATCTTCCACTTCCCACCTCCTCGTAGTGAAGGTAGGACCCCTGCCTCAGCGTCCCGTAGATTCCAGATCCCTGAGCTGGTCAAGCTGCTTGTGCAGGCAGACGGGTCTGGGAGCTCTGAGCAGTGGCTCTAAGACCCAGTGGGCGTCAGTCACGTGGAGAGGGAGCCAACAGGGCAGATGCCTGGGCCCTGTGGGTCCGGAGTGAAGCCCCAGGGCCTGTCAGGACCCATGTCCACCCCATCCCCTTCTATAGGAGCGTTGACCTTTACGGAGCTGCCACAGATTGCTTTGAGGGAAGAATTCTTTGGCTATAGCGTTTTTTGTTCGTTTGTTTGGTTGTTGAGATTCCTCTGCCTTGGCCAGATGGGGCTCCTAAGTCCCAGTCCAGGGTGCCTCGTTGCCCCCGCCCCATGGGGACTGTGTGAAGGGTGCACTCACCCCACTCTCTTGGCTCTCTAGGCCCTGTCCTGGTCATCACTGAGTACTGTTGCTATGGAGACCTGCTCAACTTTCTGCGAAGGAAGGCTGAGGCCATGCTGGGGCCCAGCCTGAGTCCGGGCCAGGATCCCGGCTACAAGAACATCCACCTGGAAAAGAAATACGTCCGCAGGTAGGGCCCTGGCTAAGGACAGGAAGGAGGCTACGACTGGGGGAGGGGCCTGGCTCAGGTCTGTCCCCAACACCAGCTCAGGGTCGGGCGGCTAATGGCCCTCACATTCCCGTCTGCGCCATGGGGAGTAGTCACACCACGTTAGATGGGCAAGTGTTTTCCTACTAATTATCTCCAATATTTGAGCACCTACTATGTTCTAGAAACATCGAGGCAAAGATAGGCAGCTCATAGTCTGGTGGAGACGGATGTTAATGAAATCCTCACTTTAACACGTTAAGCGCCCAGCCTGTTTTGTCTTCCAGCTGGAAAGTATAGTGTCAGTCACCGGTGACTGACAGGGCGCTTAACGTGTTAATGTATGTAAAAGATCAACCAAGACTGTCGGGAGCCCTAGCCAGAGACGGGCAGATCTTGGGGTAATCGCCCTGTTTCCCCCATAGCATGTGCTGCTGGGCGCTGCAGAGACCCACTGTCCTAAGGAGTAGCCAGTGTCAGGTCCCCACATCACCACCAAGTGGGGACAGAGTCTGTGGGTTGTTGGGTGAAGGGGAGCACTTGGGCCTCAGTTTCCCCAGGCGAGTCATCAGGAGGATGAACCTCTCAGGGTCTTTCCGGCCTTGTTGTTCTGTAATGCTGATATTCCTGGAAACCACGCAGAGGCAGATGGACAGAGCCACATGGGGAACCAGAGAGAGGAAGTGTCAGTTTGTCACACATGAGTCAGAGGCAGAGGCGGAGCCTGGACTCCATGCTGCTCTTTTGACTCCTGGTCCATGCTACCTGAGCCACCCTGCTCTCCTGGAAGTCTGTTTGGGGGCTTGTGGAGTCTCGGGACCAGCCTGCGGAGGGGCTGGGGCAGGATCAAAGTAAGAAGGGTGTACACTGGGCCCCTAGCCTGGCCACTGTCAGCTGCTAAGCCTGGGGAGGCAAAAGGGGAAGGAGGGTATTGCACCCCATCCAGTGTCCTTGAATATGGGGGCTGGCCGCATCTACTTCCTCTTCTGATTCTCGGACACCCCTCTGACACTGGGCCTCTGCTGGCTGGAACCTCAGGCCAGATCAAATCAAAATGAGAACCAAAGTAAAGGATTATCTTCCATCCTCAAATCTGCAGGTGGGAAAAGGATCCACAGAGTGGGGTGATTAAAGGGCAAATGGCATGCGAACCAATCTTGTCAATGGGATCCCAGGCTACAGTAATAGAAGTATAGTTTCTAGACCAAGGGAGGGGATGCTTTTGCCCATAAATGAAACATCAGGTTCTCCTTTGGGGAACACTAGAGCATGGACATTGTCTACTGCCCAGGGGACAGGAGGGTGAGCGGCCCAGAACTCGATTGGCTGCTATGTTAGAAGCAGTAGTGACTATTCATTCTAGAGCAACGACTCTCAAACTTGCCTGCCCCCCAAAGCATGGGCTCATTCATAGGCATCACCAGAGAGCTGTTAGAAATGCACCCTCTCAGGCCACCAGACCGGCTGTTTCACAATCTGCATTTAAATAAGACTTCCCAGGTGAGTCTATGCACATGAGTTAGTTTAAGAAACACGACTCTAGACCAGTGGGCCTCGATCAGGCTGCACACTGGAATCGCCTGGAGGGAATGAAAAGACGAATGACTGAATGACTGAGCTTTGCCCCTGGGCACAGGAGTGTTTGAAGCTCCGCAGATGGTTTTAATGTGAGGCCAGGGGTAAGAGCCGCTGTCTAGACAGAGAGAGCTCACAGGAGCTCTAGAATACGCTCAGATCCCTGCAGGACTGTGGTGAGGAAGAGGGAGCCCATTCTCTGTGTCCCTTAGGGCAGAGCAAGGACCAGGAGGAAAATCCCAGGAGCCGACTGGCATTAGACGAGGAAATTTCTAACGGGCAGAGCTGCCCAGAGAGAACAGGCTGTTCGCTCCCACCTGATGGCCGGGCAGGGACCAGTGATCAGAATGTGGCAGGTCTCTTCCCTGCGGAGTGGCTGGAGGCCAAGGCCCGAGCTAGGCAGTGCGTAATGGGAACTGACTGCCCTTGGCCCTCTCCGTGCAGGGACAGTGGCTTCTCCAGCCAGGGTGTGGACACCTATGTGGAGATGAGGCCTGTTTCTACTTCTTCTTCAAATGATTCCTTCTCTGAGCAAGGTGAGGAGGGAGAGGGAGAGGGGCTGCTGGGGGCTGGGCAGGGGTGTGGCAGGCTGTCCTGATGCCTCTCCCTACACCAGACCTGGGCAAGGATGAGTGGCCACTGGAACTGCGGGACCTGCTCCACTTCTCGTGCCAAGTGGCCCAGGGCATGGCCTTCCTCGCTTCCAAGAATGTGAGTTGGGAATCAGGTCCCCCATATGGTCTCCCAGGGGGGTGGGGGGCCACTGAACCTCCATGAGTCTGGAGGGTGTGGGAGGAAAGTGAGCACGAAGGAGCAGGTTAGGAGCCAGAGTGCCAGAAGCAAATGGGCAGCGGCCACAGCATCTGGGCTGCAGCCTCGGAGCTTTGGGGGGATGGGGCTGGGAGGCTGCGCCAGAGCCCCCGAAGGAAGCCTGTGTGCGGGAGGCTGAGGCACACCCACTTTCAACAACAGGCTTTAGTTTTAGTCAACAGTGGGGATGTGACAACCATTGTCAATGGCGTGAAACACACGGTCTCGGGATAAAAGAACCTCCCTGCATAGATGCAGGCTGAGATGATGTGCACAATACACTCCGGCCGGGAAGCAGTGCCTGGAGTGGGAGTGATGACCGTCCTCCTCGATTAAGAGCATGACTTGGGCGTCGTTGAATGCTGGCCCTGCTACTTGCTGTGACTTGGAGCAATGTTGAAATGCTGAGCCTCCGCCTCTACATCAACTAAAATGGGCACCATCACAGGGTTGAGGTCAAAACGGTACAATGTGTGCAGATGCTTAGGGAAGGGCCTGGCAGGGTAGGACCCTGAAAATGGCAGCAGCTGTTAGGAGCTGATGTGGGCCAGCGAAGGTTTAGTGCCAGGGCTCACTGCTTCCAGGCCCATGTAGACGCACACCCAGCTCTAGTCAGCTGTTGGGTCAAGGCAAAAGGCCCCAAGTAATGGTGGTTTCTAAACACTGCACTGTCTGACCATGTAAAAGGTAGGGACAGGAATCAGGGTCAGGGTCAGGACTAGGACTGATGCCCACTCCCTCACAGAGGATTCTGAGGCCTTCTAAGGCCTGGCTGCTCCTCCTGCACTTTGGGCTCAGAGAGGGGAGGGAGAGGCCAAGACTAACCTGTCTCACTTCCCCAGTGCATCCACCGGGATGTGGCCGCCCGAAATGTGCTGCTGACCTGTGGGCGTGTGGCCAAGATTGGGGACTTCGGGCTGGCTAGAGACATCATGAATGACTCCAACTACATCGTCAAGGGCAACGTGAGTGCTGGGAGGGACGGACCCAGCGGGGGAGAGGGTGAGCCAGGACCCAAGGTGACTGGGGTCTGCTGTGCCAGGCCCGCCTGCCCGTGAAGTGGATGGCTCCAGAGAGCATCTTCGACTGCGTCTACACGGTTCAGAGTGACGTCTGGTCCTACGGCATCCTCCTCTGGGAGATCTTCTCGCTCGGTGAGCACCGGCCTGGTGCAGGCTCAGCCAGGGGCTTGTGTTTGGTTCCCTGCAGTGTCTTCTGCCTCGAAGAGGCTGTTAGTCAAGGATGCCTGGGGCCCAGGGCAGGCCCTCCATCCCGGCAGGCATTCCCCCATCTGTCTGCTTGTGTCACTCTGCTTCCTAGAGTGCTGTTTCCCCTCGTCCAAAATATACATTACCTTGAAGACACAGCACCCCAGTGCTCTGGAGTGCTAGGCACAGGGCCTTGGGCTAAACCCCTCAATGCACTCCTCTAAGAGCCTCTTACTCCAAGGGCTGTGTTAGAATTGTGAGGTGTGATGAGGCTGGGTGATGGTTCTCGGCTTCCTAGAACCTCGGCCATTTGCGGTGCCCAGCACATAGCACTCACTAAGAGGAGCTGTTCTCTTATCGTGGAACCCCAACCTCGTCAAGACGTGTGTGGGATTGGGATGGGGAGGGGGAGTACTGAGCACGGTGTGATCTTGGCCTTTGCAGGACTGAACCCCTACCCTGGCATCCTGGTGAACAGCAAGTTCTATAAGCTGGTGAAGGATGGATACCAAATGGCCCAGCCTGCGTTCGCACCCAAGAACATGTAAGGGAAGGGCCCCAGGGAGGGAGGACACCCGACTTTGGTTGAAGGGCATGGAAAGGCATGTGACCCAGCTTTCCCAGCCCAGTGTTCCAGGGCCAGCTTTGTCCCCCACAGCGGACTACATCACAAGCCCCCGTTAGAGTTCAGGGTTACCTCTGGTTTCCCAAGCAGCACGGGCCGGTCCTAACGCGGATAGTTTTTTAATTCAGACTGTTATTATGACCTCAAGGAACACTCCCTCATTTTTTCTGTCCTGGTGATCTGTGGGGTAGCCTGATTACTCACCACCACCGGCCCACCATGGGGAAGCTGCTCACTGGCTCCCTGCATTCACCACAGGCCAGCTGGCCACGAAGTCACCTGCTGCCTTTCTCCAGTCCCTCTCAACACAGCCTCCTGTCTCCCTGCCAGGGTGGATTCATGCCGCTGGCAGCCCTCTCTCCACTTTAGTCTCTTGTTTCAGCCAAACAATCGCTCATTCTTTCAGCCCACCTTTCACACCTACCTGCTGGTCATAAGAGTAGCCCCTCTTGTTTTAGGAGCTTGAGCAACAAAGCATCTCTGAGCTTCTTCCCAACTGTCACAATGGGCATGATGAAGATACCTTTCTCCAAGGGCTTAGCACAGGTCTCGTGCTAAGCTCATTTGACTAGGTTTCGAGACCTCTGCTGGGACTGGGGATCATTGCACATGCCCGTGCCCCCAGAGTATGTAGGGGACGTGCATGTGCAATGATCCCCAGACCCACAGGTGGCCTCTGTCCTGTCTCAGATACAGCATCATGCAGGCCTGCTGGTCCCTGGAGCCCACCCACAGACCCACCTTCCAGCAGATCTGCTTCCTCCTTCAGGAGCAGGCCCAAGAGGACAGCAGAGAGCAGGTGAGTGCGGCCAGGCTCAGGGTGGGGCTGGCTATAGCAGGCCAGGCGGGGCTGTCCAGTCAGAACTGACCATCCCCGCCTCTCCTTCCCTCAGGGCTATGCCAACCTGCCCAGCAGCAGCAGCGAGCAGGAGGAGAGCTCTAGCGAGCAGCTGGCCTGCTGTGAGCAGGGGGACATTGCCCAGCCCCTGCTGCAGCCTAACAACTACCAGTTCTGTTGAGGTGACACCAGGGGGGCACTGCCTGTCCCCTCCTCCGAGCTTCAACTCCTCCGTGGATGGGGCGCCACAAAGAGAACACAGACTCTGTCTCTCTGGTCATTTCAACAGCCCCGCCCTGAAACTCAGGAATGTGGGACCCCTGAGATATCAGAGGGGACCCGCTTTCAGGACCTGGGTCATCACTGCCAGTCAGGGGCTGGGGCTGAGCCCCTCCCCTCCCTCTGTTCTTAACACTGTGGCTGCATGTTCGCTATGCCAACTGGGAGAACCCCCAGCTCACCCTCTTAACCTTATTCCCATTTCCAGGAACTCCTTCCCTACCCTCTCCTGATGGAAACGGACTGATTTCACACCTATGACATCCCCAGGAACTGTCCCATACTGAGAAAACAAGGCTCCTGGGCCTTAGAGTGGAGGGACCCCCTCTCTAACCGAGTGGAGCAGCAAGAGCAGACAGCCACTCAGAGGCTGCTAGGCGCAGACTCCTGGGAGCAGGGTGGCTCCTCTGTAAGAATCTAACTTACATGCCAGTCTCTGCCCTCTGGTCTTCTTCCCACAGCCCCATCCCACCCTGGACCTGGTACTGCTATAATGAGCCAGATGGCAGCTAAAGTTTGGGGTGTTCTGCCCAGTCCCCCGTCCTCCTGAGCTGGAAGACAGGCGACCCGTGTGGCTGGCCACACCATGCAAGCAGCACACGCTTCCCCAAGTTGACTCATCATAACTAACAGTCACGCTGCGGGGTGCCGCCGTCAGCATTAAACTAACAGAATTAACACAGCTGGCCTCTGGTTCTTTGCGCCTCTGGGGGACTGCGGACGCCCTGGGCCCTCCTACCATCCCTCCACGTCAAGTGACCAGCTCAGCACTTGAAGCTGAACCACTGTGCCCCACAAAAATGAGCATGAAACTGACTCTTGCTTCACCAAAACCAGATAATTTAATAAACTTTATCCTTGCTGGGGGAAGAGGGAGGGGGAAAGCCACCTGTTCCACTCCTCTCAATAAATTAAATAACACATGGCCCATTCCTGTGCCCTAAGCAAACGCTGGGCACTTGAGCCAGTCCCGCTATTTCCTTACAGCCCATCTGCTTCCCCTTCACAGAAGGGAGTTTTTCCTACTGCGCCAGTTATGTCATGCCATGGCCACATCCCCTCTGCGGTGAGGGTCCAGTGGCCAGGGAAAGGAGGAAGAGGACCCTCTTCCTCAAAGCTCGGGCAGAGGACAGTCCTGGAAGAGAGCTGTGGCTGTTTCTCCCTCCTCTGTCCCCCAGACTTGGGTGCAGGAAAAGCAGGAGGGAAGTGCGTGCGTCCTTCCTCTGGGGGAGCCCAAAGGGGTCCCTAGAGCTAAGGAGGCCCCCAAGGCCCTGAGTCAAAGGCAACAGGCTGAGGAGCTCATGTGGCTGTGGAGCAGGAAACAGCATTCCCAGGGGCGGGAAGGGCCACCTTAGCAGCCTGCCCACCTAGTGCCGAACTCCGCCTTAGCCCATCCGGCGACCTCGGCCCTGATCCGCAGCAGGCCCCAGGCAGCCTTCCCTCAGCCTCCCTTCCCCTCTGTTGAATATACTATGTCCTCCAAGTGCTTTCTCGGGGCTGGAGTGTACTGGTACCTCTCTCGACCCCCAGAAGGTGAGAATCAAGAATCCCAGGCCCCACTGTGCTCAGAAAATGGGAGCTCTTTGGTCAGTGCCAGCATCAGAGGCCCTCCCCACAGGTGAATACTCCTGCCGGTCCCCTGAATGGATCTGCCTTGGGAAAGGGCATCACTATGGCTTGAGAGAGATGGTGCGGGCCCTGTACAAAAGCCTGGCTTATTCTGTCACTGCGGCCACCTCCTCTTCCTCACCCTCCTCCTCTGTCTCCGTCTTGATCTGAGCAACCCCAAGGCGGTAAAGGGTGTCGCGGATGACCACCTCGCCAGGCTGGCAGCTCTGCACAATGTCGTGGATCTGCCGGTTGACAATCTCTCGGCTGGTGAGGAAGTCCATAAGGCGGTTGTAGAGGTAATAGTGGGTGGCATTGTCAAAGGCAATGGGCCGCTGGCGGACACTGTTCGGTTTGCTGTCTGTGATAGAGGCCAGGATAGTTGAGTAGGGTGCCAACTCAGGACACAGGGCCAAAGAGTGGTGCCCAGCACTGGAGTCACCAGGACTGAGCTGCGTGCCTGCATGGATGATGCGCCGTGTGGCAGTCTTGGTGACCGGGTGCTGGACAGAGTGCTCGGCCTCCGTCATGTCCACAGTATAATGCTGATCCAAGAGTTCTGGGCAGGACACGCTCTAGAAGAGAGAGAAGCCACTCTGACATGAGGGAATGACAGGCGGGGCCTGTGCAGTGGGGGAGAGTGAAGGCTGTGGGGTCAGCAGCCTGTTTAAATCCTCCTGTCAACACACACCGGGCCTCCTGGGGCAAGTCCCCTCTCCTCTATCTCTGGGCCTCGGTTTCCTCATGTGAGAACGGGGACAGTAACCAGAGCAGATGTTGGATTAACTGAGCTGCTGCTGTTTATTGCCGTGCCTGGTCAACTGAGGCAGGGCTGCAAGGCAGTGGGGGAGGGAGTGGCTCCCACTGAGGCTCAGACGTCTCCTGCAGTGCTCAGCACAAGCCCCCAGAGCCACTGAGCCCCAGGGACTAAGGAAAAGGTGAGTGTGACAATGATGCCCCTTTCTCCTATTATCTGTGCAGGGTTCAGCTGGCCTTGGAGGGCACATGCCTCTGCTAAGAGCCATTGCTTGGTACAATGTACCAAGACACAGAGAAAGGGCTCTGCCACGAACATGCTGTGTGACATTGGACAAGTCTATTTCCCACTCTGGGCCTTACTTCCTCCCTTTAATAAAAGGAGAGGGTTGGATAAGGTGTCTTCTAAGCCACTGTGCCTCCAGATCATAACAGACATGCCATGCAGTATATTCATGGCTAAATCCAAGACGGGGCTGATTGGGGCCTAGTATACCAGTGTCCATGGTGACTATCAAAGGAGGCAATTTTCTAGGCTTATCAGGAAGGCAACCTTGACTCCTAAGGTAACGGTGGCACCCTAAGTGACATGCTGTGGCCACACATACACAGGGGCTGGTCAGTAAAATTTATGGAGTAAAGGGTTCCAGGACATCAAGGCAAATACTGATGGAGAAAGGATGCTGCAGATAAGGCCTTCCCGAAGAACCAGGCGGGGAGACATGACCTGCAGAATTTATTCCGGGTCCTCAGAAGAAAACTCACCACAGGCGGCTCCGTGGGGCTAGAGAAACAGCCCTGGTTCCTCCCCCACATCTGATTGGTCAGCTCTGGGTAGCAGAGGTCAGCACAAAGGGCCACTTGTGTGGCCATGTCCACCACATAGACAGGTGGCCAGTGGCGGGAAGAGGCCAGCAGATCCACATGGTCCCGGGCACTCTCGCCCCGCACAAGGTACTTGGAGCCACAGATCACCTAGGGGTAGATGGAGGGCACAGCATAGGACTGAGTGGAGTCCTCAATGGCTTCTTCCCAGGAAGATGAACAACCAGGTTTTGTGACTGAAGCCTCAGCCACCCTGCCAGAGCCCATAACATTCTGCTTCTGTCTTCCTTCTGTCCCTAAATGAAGTCGCCAGCTCATCCCTGACCTCATGAGAGGAGAGTTGGGAATGTCAGGTCCTCAGCTGAGGCTTAAAAACTCCCAGGTCACCTGCTCCACCCTCCCTTTCCACCCTGACACACATCACCCTACCCAGTACCACCACCTAGCCCAGTGCCTCCCTAACCCGGCTGCATAGCACCAGCAGCTAGGAGCTGGTTAAATATTCAGGTTCCTGGGCCCTACACCCCAAACCCAAGCATCTGTATTCGAAGCAGCTCCCCACCAGACCCTGATGCAGGCTAACATCTCCACTGACTGGGCCCCCAAGCACATCCTCCCCACCCCCCCATCCCAGCCAGGCAGCTCTGTGTACACTGGAGAATTCTGCCTCTGCCTCCACCTTCACCTTCACATCCACCAGACCTGGCTGCCACCTCCAAGTGATATGGCTCTTCCATCACAGCCCTGAGACCTCTAGCTCTCACATCTGTCCCTGTGTTGTCATGAGATGGCCCCAGTCACATGAACACACTCCTGGGAGCAGGCTCTGCTCTGCCAGGGTGGAGCATCCAGCGTCTCCCTCAGACACAGCTTTGTTGAAGGAGTTGACGACCTGCAGGTCGCCCTGCCCACTCACACATCCCAGTGAACTGAAGCTCTGCCAGCGCCCCCCGCCCCCACACCCCGCTATATAGTGCTTGTGCACGGCGTGTTATAACCTAGCGCAGTGGTCGGCAAACTCATTAGTCAACAGAGCCAAATATCAACAGTATTTCTTCAAAATAGACTCGCCCAGGCTGAAAACCAACTTCTGTGCATGAGCCACGAAGTTTCAATCGCACTGTACACGCGCCCGCACGTGGTATTTTGTGGAAGAGCCACACTCAAGGGGCCAAAGAGCCGCATGTGGCTCGAGAGCTGCAGTTTGCCGACCACGACCCTAGTGTGCTTCTGTGCCTACTCTGTCAAACAGCACGACCTTTCCAGAGCGACCCCGGTGCCTGCCCTTTCCACACCCTCCACAGACAGACAGTCACCTCCCTAAAACCAAAATCAGGCCATGTCCATCCCATTTCCCATTCAAAACCTTCAATGGGTCCGTCATTGGTCTCAGAAAAAAATCCAAACTGTTACTCTGGCCTACAAAGCCTTACATGATCTGGTCTCTGGTGAACCCTCCAGCCTCCCTTCTCTTGGCTCAGTAGGCTTCCCCACTGCGGGCTTAGTGGCTGCTCTTCCCTCTGCTGGAACATTCCTTCCTCCACTCATCACTGGGCTCTCAGCCTTCTCTGGCTGTCGCATGGACAGGAAGTCCCTCACTGTCACTTCCCTTGTACCACAAGCTGCGGTGACTTTGTTTCCTCATTAAAATGAGGTCAAGTAGGAAGGAAAGACATCGTTGCTCACCTTTGTACCCTCAACAGCTAAGGCGGGGCCAGCACATGGTAGCAGCTTAATAAACACTCACTGATGACAACCCAGGCTCCCCGCTTGGCCTAAGTGTGGCACCTGACACATGTGGACTATTCCACAGGCTGCCCGTGAGCTAAGTGCCAGCTCCCACAGGACGAGCTGGCTCAGTCAGATGGCGGGCAATGTGTCATGAGCAAATTCACCCCAGGCTCCTCCTTGTTATCCTCTTACCTGATGAGGGCACACCTTGTAGATTTTACCCCCGGTGAGATGAGGCGGGGGCTGTCTGGTTCTGGCTCCATTCTGTACAGATTCATAGAGGGCCAACAAGGAGAAGCAGAGCTGGTCCTGGAGCAGAAGTCAAGTTTTAAAACAGCAGTAAATGCTAAAGGACCAGGTCTGCGCACAGCACCACATGCTCCCTTCAATACCCAAAGCAAGAGAATCCCAACGTCCTCTAGGTAAAGAGGAGGGACCCGAGGAAGGGTCACAGACAGAGCCAGCCTGACTGACCGAGCTGCCACTCTGAGGCTTGTGTTCCAGCTTTTTATAGGGCGGGGAAAGCTTCAAAGAGAAGCTAATACTGGAGTATGAACTTGAAGGAAACATAAAATGTTCAACAGCTTTATCAGTATGAAGGGAAGTAAATAATGCATAAATAAAGCCCTCCTACACACACACTCTATGAACTGTCAAGGCACTCACTTTTTAGGAGCCTGGATTGGTGACACCCAGGCACTGTGCAAAGTGCCTGCCTTCCTGACAACAATCTCTCGAGGTCGGTATTTTAGTTACTTCCACTTTGCAAAATGAGAAAACCAAGGCTCAGGAATATAAGGTGCTGCCCAGCTGGCATGGCTCAGTGGTTGAGCGTTGACCTATGAACCAGGAGACCATGATACGATTCCCGGTCAGGGCACATGCCCGGGTTGCAGGCTCAATCCCCAGTGTGGGGCATGCAAGAGGCAGCCAATCAATGATTCTCTCTCATCACTGATGTTTCCATCTCTCTCCCTCTCCCTTCCTCTCAGAAATATATATATGAAATATAAGGTGCTTATCCAAGGTCACACACAGTAGGCAGGTGACTGGGATTCCCAACCCGATTCTGAACCCACTACCATCAATAGATGAACTGACCGGAGGGAAAGGCCTCACATGCATGTTACAATCTGACTGCTAACTATCTCCCAGGCCTCTCTTGACTGCCAGCATCCTCTGTCCAACACAGGTGCCCAGTCACAGGTGTTCATATTCCTGCCCAGAATGGACCACCAGCCTGCTCCCAACGTCCCTGTCTACTGCTACCCAACACTCACCTTAGAGTCTTCTGCCCCAAAGGGGACGCCACATTGCCTAAGCAGCTGCTGCAGCTCCTCCTCGCTGTAGGAGCCCATCTCCTCCAGCTTGCAGGTGCCCTCCTGGAGCAGCCTCACCAAGGCACTGCCATTGCCTGCAAGAGACAACAGTGCTGAGGGGAGGGCACTGCCTCAGCCATAGGGGTCATGGGCAGTAGCTGATGCGTGAGGATGAGAACAAGGGGGCAAGGCCTACAGTACAGCAAGGAGTGGAAGCAGGCTCTGCCCTGAGCTCTGCTCTGGGTGCTGGGAGAGGTGGATTCAAGGCAGGTCTATGACTTCTGCAGAGATCTGAACTTTCTCAGACTGCTTTGTGCCCATGAACATCTGGGAGCTATGTCTGGCAGAGTGCCCTTGCAAAGAACTCCCAAATGGGCCAGCTTTAACCTGTTAAGGTTTTTCAGCATCAAGATCTCAGATGCTTACCACAGCTACAGCAACAAGAAGCAGCAACTCCCATTTTAAAATGCTCTCTATACACTGTTCCTGAACCTGCCTCATCAACATAAATATGGGGGGGGGGGCGGCCTTAAAAAAAACACTTCCTGGGCCCTGAAGCAGCAAACGGGAGGTGGGCCTCAGATCTAATGTTAGGAAGCACTGTTTGAGAACCAGTGGATCACAACATATTAAATACTGAGAAAAATCACTTCAGTGGGTCATATCCAGAATTTTAAAAATGAAATAAAATAGAAAACAAAGTATAATGCACTTGGTAAGGAAAAATACTGTTTTATGAAAGTTTTGCTTTCGTTACAGATACACACACTACTTATGAGTATCATGCTGGGTCGTAATGCAGAACCTATTTCTTACTGTGAGTTGCAGTTTTTTTAAAAAAGTAGAAGGCTATCCTCTAATTAGATCACTTTATCTTCACAACAGCCCAGGAGATGGGTAACCATATCATGCCCCATTTGTGAATGAAGCAACAGAGGCTCAGGGCAATGAAGGATTTGATGGAGGTCACATGGCTACTAATGCTAAGTGGCATAGCTGGGACTCAAACTCTTGGTGTCAGAAACCTATGCTCTCAACAGCTAGTCTGTAAAACTGTCTAAAAGACTGTTTAAAAGCAGACTCTCTGGCCTCCCCCGCTACACTTATCAGTGAGAACCTTTGGATTTGGAGCCTTATCAGCATTTCTCGGAGGACTTCCACTGTTCAGCGCAGTGCATCCCCGAAGGCTGACAATGGGCTATGTGAGTCAGTCCTATACAATATGGCTGGCAGCACTTCAAACCTCCACACCATGCCTTTCATCTCTAGGGGATCTGTCACAGGTTGTTATCTCTTTCCAGAAGGAGCCCAGGGTGGGCCTGGCTCCCGCTCTGCCATTTGTGCATCTTGCCATGGACAATATTCTAGACTCCTGACTGGGCCCTTCCCTGACCCCAGTCAGCCACCAGGTGGCCTTACCAGGTACTGGCTGTACATCCAGGTTTTTGTCTTTCTCAGTGTTGACGACCACAGCTCCTCTCATGAGTGGTGGGAAGAAGGGGGCAATAACAGAGGCATCAAACTTGGTGATAGGGATGCTGGCAGGGAAGGCCACCTGCTCAATCACCTCTGTCTCCATCGTGGCCCAAAAGTCCTCCACGTTTACCTCACTAGAGCCCAAGAACTCAGGCCAGGTGAACTAAAAGGTCAGGATAAAAAAGGTCAAACTGTAGGAGCCACAGAATATTAGCAACACAAAAGCCTACCCTCTTGATATGCTCAGGGCAACTAAGGCTGGGGAGGGGGTTTATGACAGCCATGCACTGCTGGGACGCCCCCAAACCTGACATCTCAGTACCTAACTGTCTTTTGCCACATACAAGCCTGAGGTGTCTGAGTGAGACTACTGGAGAAAGGTAGAACAGAATGCAAACAAAGGTCTAGTTCCAAAGCCCATGTCCTTAATGCCTATACTGGCTGGCAGGAATCACCGGAATAAAATGTAGTGATATTCTACCCTCTTCCAAGGCCCTGTTGATCCCTGACCTCCTGCAGGAAGGGCTCCAGGCCTTGCGAGAACACAGCTATCTCCTCTACCTCATGCAGCACTTACTTATCTATTGTAGACACCTAGTAGTTGTGTTATTCAGTTTTTCTCCTGGTATCCCCCTTATATGGTCCTCAAAGTGTGACCTAGATCCTATAACCTGGAGCAGTCATTTATGTTACTTATCAATGCTAATACCAGGGCACATGTCAATCTGTATGAACTATATTTATAAGTGTGCACTTTAAACAGATTCCCTAGGTGCGCAGTTCTCAAAGTGTAGCCCCTGGATCAGCAGCATGAGCATCAATCACCTGGGAACTCGTTAGAAAGGCAAATTCTCAGGCCCACTGCAGACCTACTAAATCAGAACCCTTGTGGGTAGGGTCGAGCAAGCCCTCCACACTAATAAGACTGAGAGCCTTTCCAATGTAATTCCTATGGCCACTAATCTGAGGGCCACTGCTCTACACAAGACATCTATCTCCCCATCTCACTCCCCCTTCCTTCCCCACCTCACAGGGCACGAGCGCATGCTGTGAGTACATGACAAAGTCTCCCACCACAATTTCATAAGGAACTGAACCCACCCTCTTCACAAAGAACAGGGGATAAGAAATGCCAATTAAGAATGCTGTGTGAGCAACTGACATGGCAGCTGTCATTAGTCCGGAGGGTCCTCCTCTATACAGTCCCTGAGGGAAGGGGCCAACCCGGCGGTCTCCTCATAGACAGCTGCATATTTAAGCTTTGTCAGTAACTTCTGGATACCCCTACCCCCTTCTCCCCACATGCACACCACTGTTCATGCACAAAAGGGAGAAAATAAAGTAAGCCCTGGTCTCTAGAAAGAAATAACAATGCCATGGAAGAGAAGACTCATGCACACTGAGAATGAAGGGAACGCTACTCCATGAAGCAAGAGCCCTGGGAGGACTAAGAGCCGTGAGCCTTGTGGGGAAGAGGGCTTCTGTCTATTCTGGAAACCAAAGTCTCTGCAGGCCAATGTGTTTAGAAAAATCAGAGCTCAGAGACCCAGGAGGTACAGGTGAGCATGGCAGTCCTTACGAACTCAGACTCCGGAGTCAGACAACCAGAACGAGGCCAAGTCCCAGCTCCACCCCTTCCTGGCTCAATGAGCATGGGCAAGATCCTCTGGGCTTCAGTCCCTTCATCTACACAAATCTCACAGAATTGGGTGAGAAGTCAGTATATATTAAAGCACTGAGCACAGAGTAAGAACTTGGCATATGTAATAAAATGCTCAATAAGTCATAGCTGCATTACTGTTAATATTACCATTAGGCAAGCAAATCTGAATGAATGTAGAATAGCCTCTCAGTGAGATCACACACACAAGCAAAATTTTTTTCCTTTCATTTTATCTACAAGAAACACTTAGAAAACTCCAGCATGCAGTATGTCTTCATATGTTGTTTTCATATGTCTTATTATATACTACCATTCTTCAAGTATAAATACTTGATCAACATATGAATTTTTTTTTAACTGGGAAGAAAAGGAGAATATGAACTAAATCTCAAATATGCTCAGCTGGCCAGGCTAAAGCTTTTCTCGGAAGAGCCCACACCTCCCCTGGTGGTGAACAGGAGGAGCTACAGGCCTGGTGCCTTAAGAGTCACTTCCTGTTCCAGCCCTCTGGTCAGAGTTCAGAGATGGAAACTCAGAACATCTATGAACCCCAGAGCGACTATGTGCAGACTCAGACTAACGGCACATGATTGTGGGGAAGAGTTAATCAAACGATGGGATTTTTTAAACCCCTGTACTAGGTTAAGGAAGATTCTCTATTATTTCCAGTTTGCTAAGAGATTTATCATAAACAGGTGTTGAACAACATTGAAAGCCTCTTTTACATCTAATGAAATAATGATATGGCTTTTCTCCTATCTGTTAAGTAGTGTATTTTCTAATATTGAAGCAATCTTGCTTTCCTGTAATAAACTTAGTCACAATGAATTACTTTATTTGTTGTTAAAGTTGATTTGCTATTATCTTATTCAAGACTTCAACATCTATATTCATGAGTATAATCAGTCCCATTTTTTTTCTATTATAGTAAACATCTGGTTTTGCTTTAAGGTTATATGGCCTTATACAATGAGTTGTATATTTGCTGTTCTTCTATGATTGGAATCACAGGTTTCTTGTTAGAGTTAATATGCAAACCTGAGTTTGGTGTTAGGTTCTTAACTAAAAAATGTTCACACAAAGATAACAGATCAGATCAGATCCTCAAAATCCTTAAGAGACTCTCATTTCCTCCACAGCATATCCTTAAAATGGCCCACACAACCCCACAGAGTCTGGCCTCCTGAACCTCACTATCCTACCACTCTCTCCACTGCCCACACATGCCAGCCACACCCTGGCCTCCTTGCTGTTCCTCAACCATGCCCGCAAACCCACCTTAGATCCTTCCTGCTCCCTCTGCCTGGAATGTTCCTCCCCCAGAGGAGAACACGGGCTCCAGTCTCTATTCAAACACCCTCCTATCAGAGAGGCTTCCCTGACTACCTTTTATAAAAGAGGAATTCCCTTTCCCACCACACCCTGGCTTCATTGTTACCACGTTTCTTATAATTTATTCTTTATAATATAGGCATATATTATTATAATAAATTGTTAATGTTTGTTTCCTGGTTACTCAAACCAGGAAACTTTGTGGGTTTTTTCTTAAATGCCATTTCCCAAGTGTCTAAAAAGTGTACCTAGTTCATGTTTGATAAATTTGTTGAATAACAAATGCCTCTATTTCCATCTGATCTTCCTTAGATGAAAACCTGGGCAGTGGCAGGAAAAAGCCACTCTTCTCACACAGGACAGGACTGGAGTCATCTGTCCCTGGGGACATACATCATGCAGGAGGTGGCAGCGAAGGGTGAGGACAGTTCTAAATGTTACCCACAGTGACTGAGAGGCACTTACCTCCACACTCTTCAGTGCCAGCACGTTTTCTTCACTCCTCTGGGCCATTTCCACTTTGGGGGCCACACCACAGATGCCACAGATCATGTCATTGTAGTCTCGGACAGTGAGGCACTCAAAAGCCCAATAGCCATTGCACAGCAGCTCTTGTAGCTGGCTTAACTCCTCTGAGGCCAGCGTCTTCTCTGGAAGAAAAGCAAGAGCTCTGAGTAGGTCACAGAAAAAGACCCCGAAGACCCCGAAGCCACTGGGGATGAGCTAATGGCCAGCAAGAATAGTAATTCTGTGGTGGCTTCTCTTGCAGAACACCCAAGAGTACTAACCACTTCAAGGGTCAAGCACACTGGCCTTCAAGAGCTCAGGTGGCAACCTGGAGGGCAATTCCAATCAGTTATGTCTGCCTGTACTAAGCACCTACTAGGCACTAGATAATGTGCAGCGCTTCAAATTTTCTCATTTAACTCATATCTTTCTGAATGAGGAGCTATTATTTTCCTCATTTTATAATTGGAGAAACTGAGGCACAGAGAAAATAACTTGGTTAAAATCACAGTGACACTAAGTGGCAGAGCCGAGACTCAAGCACCAGCCTGCCTGTCTGGCTCTAGCACCTTTACTCTAATACATCTGACCTCAGAGCAGGAAAAGTGCAGGACTGGAGTCTGTAAGAACGGGATGGGATGGGATGGGAAAAGCACAAACAGAAGTAATTTCTAATAGTAAGGAGGGCGGTCCCTCAGCATGAGCCCTGGGACCTCCAGAAACTGTGTATTCAAAATGAGTCTGATTAACATGCTGTTAGGTCAAGTCTACCTATGACCAAAGGACGAACTTCTAAAAGTCAGTTTAGCCTCATGCTGAGGGTCCCTGGATGCACGGACAGACTCACGCTTTCTAAACTCAGTTTGGCATTTGTGAAACTCAAGAGAAGTGTCAGGAGGCTAAAAATGTCTCCTTTTCAAAATATCAGCCTTGCCCCCAAGAGGACTCTTTCAACTAAAGCCCATCCTGAAAATTCCCAGGGAGCTTAGACCTAACCTTGGGGAAGGGAGGGAGCCAAGCTTTACCTGCCTGCTCCTGCACCGACTTCAGAACAGCGCTGATAGACACTCTGGGATCCTCTCCCAGCTTAATCTGGTTTCGGATTGCAAAAAGCAAGTCCAGGCTCACTAGCACCTTGTTCCCCACATTAAAGAGACCTGAAGGTTAAGAAAAGGCAACAGGGAAATTCACTATAACATCATCCACAATGGCAAAAAATTGGGAACTAAATGCCCAATAGGGGAATAGTTAAATAAACTATGGTGCATTCATAAAATAGCAAACTCTGCATCATTACAAAGAATAAGGTAGACCTAAATGCTATGACATGAAGTTGTCCATAATACATTATTAAATGAAAAAAGCAAATAATAAAATACATACAAGAAAAAAAAGAAACATCTTCCTACCACCCAGTTCAGTCCTCATGACCTTTCACAGCTGCACCGTGGGTAAAGACCAGGAGTATCTTTTAGCCCAGGGGTGTGTGGAGAATGTGAAACAGGCTATAAAACCACCCAAATTTTGAGATAAAAGACTCAGAGAAATTTAAATGCAGTCAGTTTAAGACAAATAAAAGAGGGTGATTTTACATTTGCACAATACATAATGCACAAATTTGCACAAAAGCATACCATGGAATTAATGCTTGTATAAGGAATAAGGAAAGTATTACACATGCCCCCTTTCCCCCCCTTTCTAAGCATGATACATTTTGAAGCCATAAAGGAGAAGATCAAAACAATAATTACATAAAAATTAAAACAAACAGCAAAAAATAAAAAAAATCACAATTTTAAAGACAACAGATAATGAGGAATCTCAGAGGGAAAGCGAGGGTGAGTGGGAGGTAATCAACCAAAGACCTGTATGCATATATGCATAACCCATGGACACAGACAATAGGGTGCTGAAGGCCTGGGGTGGGGTTGGGGGGGGGGGGGGCTGGGCTGGAGGGTGTCAATGGGGGAAAAAGGGGACATGTGTAATACTTTCAACAATAAAGATTAAAAAAAATAAAGTTATACTTGAACCAATTAAAATAAAAAAAGGATAACTGATAAACTGAGGAAGAATTCTGTCAACAAAATAACCCAAAACAGAATGAAAATATTCACAAGAGAAAGTCACGGAGGAGAAAATAGAAAACACACACACACACACACACACACACACACACACAAGATAGACAATCTTCTTAGTAATCAAAGAAGTACAAGAAATTAAGAAATTATATACCAGCTTTTACCTATTAAATTGATAAACTTTAAAACTATAATAATCTATAAAAAGTTACTACAAAAAATACTTAGGTTTAAATCTAGCCCTGGCTGGTTTGGCTCAGTGGATAGAGCATCGGCCTGCGGACTGAAGGGTCCCAGGTTTGATTCTGGTTGAGGGCACATGCCTGGGTTGCGGGCTCGGTCCCCACTGGGGGGCGTGCAGGAGGCAGCTGATCAGTGATTCTCATCATTGATGTTTCTATCTCTCTCTCCCTCTCCCTTCCTCTCTGAAATCAATAAAAATATATTAAAAAAATAAATCTAACAAAACATGTGTGGACCTATATGCTAAAAAGTATAAAACACTGATAAGTAAAAGAAAGCCCAACAAAACACAGAGACAGACCATGTTCATGAATGGGACAATTTAATATTTTTTAAGCATGTCAAACTTCCCCAAATTGATATATAGATTCCATACAATCCCAATTAAAATTCCAGCAAGATTCTGTAGACACTAACAAGCTGATTCTTAACTTTATATTGAAATGCTAAGGAACCAATCTAGCCAAAACAATTCAGGAAACAATTCAGGTAAGGGCAAGGTTGAAAGACTCACACTACCTAATTATAAGACTTGCTATAAAGTTATAGTAATCAAGAGAGTGTGAAGGGGACAAAAGAATCTTATCTAATAATAGACAAACATGTAAATTGACCGTCCCTCCGCTACACTCACCAGCCAATCAGGAGAGTATGCAAATTAGCCCAACAAAGATGGCGGTTAATTTGCATACACAGAGGCGAAGCGGAGGAGCAAACACTGAAGGCTCCGGCCGGAGCAGCGAAGACTGAAGGCTCCGGCTGGAGCGAAGGCCTGGGTCCCAGGGGCCAGAGGAAATCTGGTGCCGACAGCCAGGGGGAGGGAAGGCCTATTGCACGAATCTCTTCATGCAACGGGCCTCTAGTCTATACTAATAAAAGGGTAATGTGCTAATTAGACCGGGTCAACTGGCCATCTTCCAGATGTCCGACTTCCTTCTGGGCAAAGCCATGGT
>NW_005871624.1:353938-415098 GCF_000147115.1 Myotis lucifugus
CCCCCGTGCACGAATTTCGTGCACTGGCCTCTAGTAACAACATAAAGAAATGGAACAGAATAGAATGCATAGACCCATATGTGTATGATGAACTGATTTCAACAAAGAAATAAAGGTAATTCATTGAAGAAAGGACTACTTTTCAACAAACAGTGGTATTGGAGGTCCACAGGCCAAAACAAAAAAATGAACTCAATCTGAGCCTCACACTTTTTACAAAAATTAATCCACAGACCTAAATGTAAACCACAAAAATTATAAAACTATTAGAAGAAAATATTTATGACTCTCACCCAGGTAAAGAAATCTTAGATAGAACATCAAAAACATATTTCTAGCCCTGGCCAGTTTGGCTCAGTGGATAGAGAGTCGGCCTGTGGACTGAAGGGTCCCGGGTTCGATCCTGGTTAGGGGCATGTGCCTTGGTTGCGGGCACATCCCCAGTGGGGGGTGTGCAGGAGGCAGCTGATCGGTGTTTCTCTCTCATCCATGTTTCTAGCTCTCTGTCCCTCTCCCTTCCTCTCTGTGGAAAAGCAATAAAATATATTAAAAACAAACATATTTCTATCCCTGGCCAGGTGGCTCAACTGGTTGGAGCATCATCCAGTGCACCAAAAAACTGCAGGTTCAATTCACGGTCAGGGCACATACTTATGACATGGGTTCCATCCCCAGTCAGGACGCATACAGGAGGCAACTGATCAATGTTTCTCTCTCTCCCTTCCTCTCTCTCTCAAATCCCTAAAAGAAAAAATTGATAAAACAACAACAAAAATTTTGAGGATGGTCTTTATCATAATTAAGAATGTTTGCTCTGTGAAAGATTCTGTTAAGAGAATGAAAAGACAAGCCAAAGATCCTAAGAAAATACCTGCAAATCACTTATCTGGCAAGGACTTGTATCCAGAATATACAAAGAACTCTCAAAACTAAACAGTAAGAAAATGAACAACCCAATTCAATGAGTTAAAGATCAAACAGATACTTCACCAAAGAACAAATACAAATGGCAAATAAAACCCATGAAAATATGATCAACATTAGTCATCAAGTCAATTCAAATTAAAACCACAATGAAAAACCACTCACATACCTATTAAAAAACAAATAAACAATAGACAATACCAAGTGCTGGCAAGTGGAGCAAACCAGAACTCTCAGCCATAGTTGGAGAGAATGCAAAATGGTACATACATATAATCAGGTAAATGGTTTGGAAGGTTCTTATAAAATTAAACATACATTTACCATATAGCCCAGCAATAATCTGACTCCTAGGTATGTACCAAAAAAAAATGAAAATTTATGTTCACACAAAAGCCTGCCCATGAATGTTTATTGCAGCTCTATTCATAACTCCCAAAACCTGGTAACAATCCAAATGTCCTTCAACTGCAATGAGTGAACAGATAAACAAATTGTGGTACTGCTTACAATGCAAAACTACTCAACAATAAAAAGGAACAAACTACTGACACATTAAAAAACATGAGTGACTAAAAGGCCTTATGCTTAGAAACCAGACTAGAAATTCTACATCCTATTGGATTTATGACATTCTGGAAAGATGAAGAGCATATCAAATGGTTGCTAGATGTTAGGGGTAAAGGATGGGCTTGATCACAAAGAGTAAGCAGAAGACAGTATTTTGGGATGATGAAACTGTTATATATATTCCTAAGGTACTACTGGCCTAGACAGAACACAGGGAAATGGCATTCCATTAACTGTGGGCAAGAGCATAAAATAGTACAAACTCAATCTGGCTATGCAAGACACTGAAAGCATGAATTCAAAATCAGGCACCATAAGGTTCTGAAGACAGAATAACAAATACTTTTTAATCTTCAGCACCCAATTATACATATAAAACTCAAGATTCAAATTCTCACAATGATTGGTACATAATGAATATTCAATAAATGTTTGATGCTGATGAACAGAGGGGAAATGGGTGAATATGCAGCAATTTCACTTTTGAGTATTTGCCCTAGGGAAATAAGTGAGGCTGTACACAAAGATTTAATTATAAAGAGGACTCGAAGTTGGAGTGCCACTTCTTTAAAATGGCCATGTATTTCTCCACTTCCTGGCACAAGAAGATGCCAATGATGTACTGCTAAATTTTAAAAAGCACATTCCAAAGCAAATCCAGCACAACCACATTTTTGTTGGAAGAAAAGCTATAAACCTATAAATATTTCCACACTTTCTTATATTCTGCAGTGATGAATAATATACCTGGGGTTAGAGGGCATAATGTTAAGTGTTTATCTCATGGTAGTATTACTACTGATTTTCAGTTTCCTCTTTCTACTTGTCAGCATTTTCCAGTTTTTATACAATCACGATCTATTATTTAAAAAGTAACTTTGCTTAAAGATCCTGAGCTCGGCCGAAACCGGTTTGGCTCAGTGGATGGAGCGTCGACCTGATGACTGAAAGGTCCCAGGTTCGATTCCGGTCAAGGGCATGTACCTTGGTTGCGGGCACATCCCCAGTAGGAGATGTGCAGGAGGCAGCTGATCGATGTTTCTCTCTCATCGATGTTTCTAACTCTCTCTCTCTCTCCCTTCCTCTCTGTAAAAAATCAATAAAATATATTAAAAAAAAAAAAAAAAGATCCTGAGCTCGGCCGCCATGGCTCAGTCGTTGAGCGTCGACCTATGAACTGGGAGGTCACGGTTCAATTCCCAGTCAGGGCACATGCCTGGGTTATGGGCTTGATCCCCAGTAGGGGGTGTGCAGGAGGAAGCTGATCAATGATTCTCTCTCATCATTGATGTTTTTCTCTCTCTCTCTCTCCCTCTCCCATCCTCTCTGAAATCAATAAAAATATGTTAATAATAATAAAAAAAAAGATCCTGGATAATCCTAAAACTTGAGAGGTACATGTATACTGGGGCTGAGACATCCAGGAGGAAAAATCCCCATCTGAGAGAAGGTCTAGGGCTCACAGGACCAGAGTCTGACCCTAGGGGCTGTTCTCAAACCTGCTTTGGGGGCCTACTGAGGGAAGAAAGGCTGGCACCCACCTGTATAGATGTCCATGAAGCTATGCAGGGCCAGACAATGGGGATTCAGACACATCTTCACCTGGGCAGTCACCACCTGCAGTCGGTTGGCTGTCATCAGCCAGCATTCCTGAGGCCCAGCCAGGGAGCTAGTGCCCAAAACATCACCAACAAAAACAGAAGGAATATCAACCTCTTAATAATTAATCAGTCTCCAAGATTCAGTGATGAATAGCAAAATTCACAAGACTTTACTACAGTAGGAAAAGGAAGGTGCTAGAGCTTGTGCCCCAAGTTTTTCTAGGTAAGTGTTCCACTTTGTTGGAACCTGGTCTGGGGAATCACCCTCAAATTTAATATAATTCTCAATTTGTTACCAATTTAACCAATCCCACCGAACTCCCAAATCCAAGCATTATGCTGGGCAGTCCAGATGTAAACTAAATCTTAAATTGGTGACAATAACTTTCAGGCATTTTTCAATGGAAATAACAGATGGTTACTAATTATTATTATTAATTAGCAATCAGAAAAGTAAGGGAAACCTAAGAAACACAGAGAATAACATATTCAAAGGTTACAGCCTGAACGTTGTTTGAAGAAAGAAAGTTGTTTGTACAGGCCAAGTGAGACGGGGCAGTTAGGGGCAGGAAATGTGAAAGGGCTGCTTACTTTTGTCCCCCTTTGAATAATGGGCTGCTACAGAGAAGGCACTGCGTGGATGGAGACTCATAATAATTTGACCAAGAGGTTTGCTCGATGGTGACCGTCTCCTCACTGACGCTGGACAGAATGAGTCGAGAACTGTTGAGTTCGTGAATCAAGGCAAAGACCTCGGCCAGCTCGGACTCATTCTCAGGAATCTGCAGGACTTTGCGCAGCAGCTGCAGCGTGGACTGGCGTTGGATCTCCCTCTGGGCCGCACTCAGGGGCTCTGTGACACTCAGCCCATCTGGGAGTGCTGAGCTTGCCTCCTGGGAAGAGAGTGGATTGATCACCAAGAACCCAGGGCAAAAAGAGCCAGCGTGGGCTACATCAGGAGAGGCTGTGAGTGACAGAGGATGGGCGATGACAGAGAGGTGGGAAACCTAGGTTCCTAACCAGCTCAGCTAATAACTCACTTGTGACTTATGGCAGGTGCTTTCCCCCTCTGGCACCCAGTTTCTCTGTCAATAAAATGAGAAGACTATACACAACACATCTCTTAGTAAAGGTTTCAAGTGTCAGCTCACATTCATCAGGTAGGGGATTTGGAGGGTAACAGACCTGGTCTTCAGTTCTGTTTATGCCACTTAACAACTGTACATGTGTGACCTAAAGCAATTTACTTAATCTTCTGAGCTTTAATTTCCTTGCCTGTGAAATGGAGGATCAAAATACTAGTAATCTCCTATAGTAGTTGTACAGAATAAAGAAGATATTGTAAGTAAAGCACTTAGTACAGTGCCTGGGTTGCAATAAAAACTCTATGAATGGTAGTTTTCATATATAAACAAATATTCATATTAAAGAATCTATATATATAAAAGCCTAAGCCGGTGATGGCGAACCTTTTGAGCTTGGTGTGTCAGCATTTTGAAAAACCCTAACTTAACTCTGGTGCCGTGTCACATATAGAAATTTTTTGATATTTGCAACCATAGTATAAAAAAGATTTATATTTTTGATATTTATTTTATATATTTAAATGCCATTTAACAAAGAAAAACCAACCAAAAAAATGAGTTCACGTGTCACCTCTGACATGCGTGTCATAGGTTCACCATCACTGGCCTAAGCTACCATTCGACCAGTAGCTATGATGTGCACTGACCACCAGGGGGCAGATGCTCAACGCACAGGCATGGAAACATGGAACAGACTGATGAATCTCAGAGGAAGGGGGTAGGGGGAGGCCAGGAAGAGATTAACCAAAGATCTTATATGCATACTAGAGACCCGGTGCACGGGATCCCTCAGCCTGGCCTGCGGGGATCAGGCGGAATCCGTGCCCCAGCCTCTGACATCTCCCAAGGGGTCCTGGATTGCGAGAGGGCGCAGGCCAGGCCGAGGGACCCCACCAGTGCACAAATCCGTGCACTGGGTCTCTAGTTTATCTTTAATGCTTTGTGGCTTCTAGGTATAAGAAGACTTTATATACTAATCAGAGGCTTCCAGAAACAAGGTTCTGAAATGCTCATTAGGTTCCTTGTGCAAATGCAGCCTGAATACTCCCTTCTCCATGCTCCCAGAGTCCATTCCTTTATTGCAGAATACACTGTCTCATAGTTGATAAACCACTGTTTCCCCTCTTCAGTGAGTATAGGGTCCCTGCTTAATTACTAAGTCCCAATACCTGCATGAGGTCAGAGTACACAAAAGATACTAATTCATAGTTGCTGGACATAGTATACATTGCTTTATAGAAGTTATGTGCTTCATAAAAGAAGCTTTCTATTAACTCTACATCCTCTACATTGTCTATAATAGTTTGGTTACTTATCTTTCGCCTGCACTAGACCATTAGCTCCTTATGCAAAGGGACTATGTCCTACTCAGCTTTGTATCTTCAAAAGCCTGACCCATGGTAGGTATTCAGTATATGAAATGCCTGAAAGGATGAATGAAGAGCTGAGTAACACTAGAAATGCGTTGCCCTGGGAGGTGTGTGTTCCCCGTCATCACTATGTTGAACCATAGGCTGGCATATAAGTTGGCAGGAATACTATCCTTTGGCTCTGAACCACAGTTGGAAGGTGGAAAGGAATGAGGACTGTTCCAGCCAAAGATGGTGCAATCTTAATTACAGCCCAAGAAAAATTGCATAGGAAATGTATGGCTGCCAGGAGGCTCCAAAGAGCAATACACACAAAGTCCCTAAGTTTCGGACCTATGTTTTATGTTGTAGAAAACCATAATGACATTTATTTCTCCTAAAATTAAGGATATTGGAGGGTAAGGGAATGGCTGAAGATGAGGGTCTTGGTGTAGTTAGCTAGTCAAAGACAGAAGAACATAAATGAGAGTGGAATTTGAAATAAATTGGCAAGAGGTCCCTAGACAATTCCTGCCTGACCTGGAAAGTTAAGTGACCTCATCATCCAAGACCTAGAGACCAACACCCACTTCCATGCTGCAAACCAACACCTATAGAAGGAGAAAGGAATGTTCAGAGCGTCTACCTACACAGAATGCAATTCCATCCCATAGTTACTGATCAATACATTATTGTATTGTGTATGCAAGCTCCAGGGTTAGAAGGTATGGGGGAAACAGATATACTTGGCCTAAAGGAGATTCTAGTCTCGCAAGGAATTAAACTCTAATGAAGAGGAACAAATAAACACATGGAGAATTCAGGAAGAAAGCTCACTGCCAGCAGAGGGCACCAGTGGACAGCAGAATGTGATGGAAACTGTGGAGCCATTTACATGCTATTTCAGGGGATTATACATTGCTTGATGCTCAATTCTGAGTCTTCTCTAGGGCTCATGGCCCTGAGAATAAAATGCCCAAATCTAATACACCTTGCCACCTTACTTTACTGATGGGGAAAACAAAAGCTTCCAGCTCAGGGTCTCTTGGTTCCTACTCCTAGTGTTTTTTTCCACTCACCATGAATGTCCACAGACTTGAGGTCCACTTCCCTTTCTCACAAAGACAGTAACCTCAGAATACGACCCTGAGCACAGAAACAGACCTAGAGACAAGGGGATGAAACTCGCCTGCTAGAAAGGCCCCTCCCCATAAGCAAAGAAACCTTGAAGCCTGAAGCAATTCTATCCGCTTCTCAGTTCTATCCATACAAGTATCCCTCCTCACCTAAACTTCTTCTGGGCCTCTCTCTGGCTCAAGGACATTCAGTGGGACCCCAGGACTAAAAGACACACTGCCCAGTCTAGCATTAAAGATCTTCCATGATAGGGCCCTGACGTGCCTTTCAAGGCTTTTTTTCATACTCCTCCCCATACACCCTCTCTTCTGGCCATGTCAACACCCACCAACTCTCTGGCTCTTCACTTTTGCTCACGCTTGTCCGTGAGTACAGCATGCCTTCCCCTTCCATCCACATCCTGCCCATTTTGCAAGACCCAGCTTAGATGTGGAGTGGCCAGGCTCCAACTTGGACCTTGACCATGTGCCATCCTTCCCCTGCAAGGCAGATCAGTTGACATTCCTCTAATTACTCTCATCCTAGTCATTCTATTTGCTGCCAAAGATGTTGTCACTTTCTGTTCACTTAAGAAAACTCACATATGAAAATTCACAAAACCTCTGAAAAAGCCCATTTTTCCTGGTTCTAATAATAAAAAGCAAGTCCTAAGGATACCAAGTGTTTTATCACTCAAATAGTTTGATTCAACTTCAGAGAGTAGGCTTGCTAACAAGGCTGCTAGAAGTACAGCTCTGTGATTAGCCAAAAGCTCTGCAAGGAACGTGAGAGGCAGCGATTTAATCTAGTCTTAGGGTTGGCATTCTCTAATTACTAAAATACTATTAACAGGCCCTCTATCAGACCTCAGAGCTAAAAGAATGTAATCTTTCCACCTCTTCTTCTGAATCCTATTTAAGGCCTGTGTTACCATTCTCTTTGGTTCATGGGGCCAGAAGGGTCTCAGAGATCAAGGTATCTGATCAATTCCCTCACCCTGGCAATGATAAGGAGGTCCACAGAGAAGGCATTCGCCCAGGTTCAGAACCTATAACCTGTTTCCAGTTCTGGTGCTCTAGGTACTATCATGTACTAAGGCATCCTTTTATTTCTACTAAAATAGGTTTGTTAACAGAGCCCAACCCAAGGCCAAGGGATGTGTTTGGGGAAGGAACTCACGAGAGCCTTGGTGGTTTTCTCAGTCCGGTCTTTGGCAAGGTTAAAACCACAACTGGGGCAAATCCGTGGTTTATGCCGGTTGGTGTAGACATAACTACAAGAGGGATTCTTGCACTTTCCCCGGCCTCTTGATGTAGCCAGGCCCAAATCCTAAAAAAGTAAGACCAATGTTCAATTCTTTAAAAATTGAGTTAAACCTGGACAGAGCCAAGAACCAGGATGACCAGCTATCAATAAATCAGAGAAGAAAGTGGCAAATGCAAAACCAGATTTAGACTAATTTCCAAAGAGCCTTGAAGCAAGGTCCTTTTCTGCAGTTTCCCCTTTACTCCAATACAGCCTGTATAATTTTGTCAAGTCCTTCTCCCAGTGTCAAACAAGTGAGTTGACTGTCAAAGGTCAGAGATTCGAATGCCTCCAAGGCTCAGGCAACTGGCAGAATGAAGCAGGCCTGTTCTAACGAAGAGTGCAAGAGATTGTGGTGTACTAAAGACTTCCAGCCCTGCCTAAATACAAATTGTAACTTCTAAAATACTGAAGCTAAAAGCTCTGGCATTTAGTCTCCTATGATGAGATGCTGTCTAATCAGTCAAAGAGAGGGTTGGTCCTGGGCAGCTTTTCACCAGATGGTAACCAGAGTGCCAACTGTAGCCAAAGGGAGGGCATGATGAGAATATGTACGGCATGCAGAAGGCAGTAATTAAGCCTTTGGAAAAAGAAACCTAAGATCTCGGGATAAGAGACACATTCTCCTTAAAGATCAGGCCAGACTACGTACTGAACTACCATCCTGTGCTGTCTCGTTCACTACTGAATCCCCAGTACAAAGCCTGGCACACAGCAGGTGCTCAATACATCTTTTTTTGAGTGAACGACTCTTTATCCGGTAAGAATTTATAAAAATGTAGCTGCTCTATCAAAAGCTATGTATCTTACTCAACTTAGCCAGAGAATCTGTCAAAGGTATTTGGCTGGTTGACATCGTAATGATCAACAAAATCCGAGAATGTTAAGAACAAGAGAAACCAACGCAGCATGTTAGAGACAATAAAAACTGAGGACCAGAGAAGGAAAGAGCCTTGCCCAAGGTCAGAGGGCATGCTAGCAGCAGAGCCAGATCCACTTCTGGACTAGGATTTTTAGACATCAAGTGTTTATTCCACTGTCCACAATGCTTACCCTCCAAAAGAATGACCCCAGAGTCACACATCTGTGTTATGTTAAAAATAAAAGAGAGGGAAAGGGAAAACCTTGGTGGAAAATGCCAGGCTAAACAAAATAAGTTGCTTTACTAAAAGTACTTTTCAAACCCTGTAAGATACTAGGATGGAATGCGATTCTATTTTGGGGAGGAAGAATACATTTCCCAAACTTGTATATGGAACACACTTTTGAGGATAAAAGGTCCAAAGATTGCTGAACGCTAAACTGGACTAGATTGTCATCTCCAACTACTTTCAATGAAATACCCTGATCTCAGCTTTACTGATCTCTCCTGAGAAAAACAAATCTAGCTACTTTGCCCAGGAGCTATCATTTGTATTAGTGACAGGGCTTTCAGAATCAGTGATCTCTCCCTGACCCTCCTTTCACTCCTGACTCCCACTACTCCCCACCCACCAGACCTCTACTCACCCTAAACCACAACATCAAACCACCGCTGGGCCCATCTCCAGGCTGCACTTACCAGCGTGACAGTGCAGCTGTACTTATATGGAGGAAACATATCAGGCTTGACTTCTACAACTTTGAACTGAGACGTCCTGTTGGCTGAGCCATTTGGTAGCTGTGGATCAGAACAAATTATTTAGTGTGTCTGAACCTCAAACTCCTGAGATCCTGTGTTCAAAAATAGCTTGAGGGAACAGTTTCCAAGGAAATTTGCAGAGCCATGCTCCAAATGAGCAGGTTCACAGACTGCCACACTCTTCTGTGCAGCTTCTAACACTGCATGTTAGAAACACTATGAATCAGATCTACAAATACTATCAAGGGAGAAAAGCATCTAATAGCTATGTAGTTGAATAATGTTTGCATAGAAAGAAGTCTGAAGGATTATTCACTAAAGTACTCAGGGGTGAGAGAATATCATGATTGTTTCCCCTTTACCACTATCTATAAAATGTCAAATGTTCTATACTCAATGTAGATGCTACTTATGTAATTAAAAAAGAAAAGATGAAGAAAGCATTCTAAATTAAAAGTATTTTGTAATATTGAATTTAAGTTGATTTACAGAACATAAAATAAAATAAATAAAGTTTAAGACTAGAAAAAGGGCTTATTTTAACAAATAACAATTTTTTAAACCAAAGAAAGCTATTTACAGAGAAGACTAGAAGTTTACAAAATAAAGGGACTGATCTAAGGGCTGGAAATCTACAAAGTGGTGCACTCAGTGCTGACAACACCTGGATGACAAGCAGGTTAGCCTTCAAAGTAAAAGCCAGCTGATATTTTTGTTGTGGCAAATTTAGAACTATCAGACAAAGGAAGTTACCCAACAGTGCACATGGCAAGGGAGATGGTAGACCAATTTTCCTGCTTCAGTTTGGTCCATGACAGGGTTTTCAAGCTATAAGCCATAATCCACTGAGGGGTTGTGAAACTTAATGAGCTAAAACTAGCACTTTGAAAAAAGAAGTGGAAAACACCTAAGTGACTGGGAACAATTAAGGGCATTGCTTCATTAAACTTTAATGTGTGGCTGTATGTATGTTTAGTGGGCTGTGATGTAAAAATGTGTTTCCTATTGAGGATGTTGGTCAAAAAGCAGTCTGGTGAACAATGCTGATTAAGGGAATTTTGATTATAACTATTCTAGCCACATATGGCAAAAGAACTAAAAAATAAATCTAAGAATAAATGTGCTTGAATACATGGAATTTTGACACCTCAGAAATCTTAAGTAACTATATATTGTTAAATTGGACTGAACTGGCTACAAACCAGTACACAGAGTAAGAGCTATATTTTTTAGTTTAAAAAAGTTGTATTAAAGAAATACACACACACAAGTGCCGAAATGACTTGAAGGCTAAAGGAGCACACACTGGACTGTTAATAGGAGTTAGTTCCGGGTGGCAGAATCTCAAGGGACTTATTTTCTTTCTGCCTTACCTGAATTTTCTATATTTTCTAGAACCATGCATTCATTTTTTAAAGGAGGCTAAGGAGACATGACAACTAAACACCGTATCTAATCTTAGTCCAGACCCTGTACTCCAGTAGAAAAATGTTATAAAGGACATAATTGAGTAAAACTGACAGGATTGGAACACTGTATCAGTGTTTCAGTAACAGAATATCCCTATTCTTAGGAAACACATACTGGAGCATTAAGAAGTAAAAGGCCATAACTTATGTATATTTTATACATACACATATATGGGAGGACACACGAGTAATATTATAAAGCAAAATGGACTAATACGTTATCATAGGTAACTGGCTAACAAGTACATGGGTGCTCTGTGTTTTTGCTAATTTTTACTTGTGCAAGTGTTTTTCTAAGTTTTCAATTATTTCTAGATAGTTTTTTAAAAAAATTTATTTTAAAACAAGGAAAGAAATTAACTAAAAAAGCAGTAACTCATTTATGCTAAACTCCTCCCAGAGGTCCACCAGTGTAAGAATTAGGGCCTACTTTTTGCATGTCTTTAGGACACTAAATGGAACCCCTGTTCTCGGAGCAACAGCTCCTCCTCAGGGAAGGGAATGCGTCTTACCTTCACCTCACCAGTGTTAGATGGCTGTTGGATGGGCTGGCCCAGCTGCTTCAGCGTGCTTGGCTTCAGGCCACAAGTCCTCACAGAGGGAGTCTTATCTGGGACAACCAGGAGCCAAACTGGTAACTTAAGTGCATTCTGTTTCCCTAAGTCTCTCATCTCTATTCTCAACCCCCCACTCCTGTCCCCTTCCCATTAGACAGCCCCTCCTCCCAGTGTAAGAATTAGGCCTACTTTTGCATGTCCTTTAGGACACTGGCCCTGGGCAGTCCCATGCTGCTGAGCAACCAGCTCCTCCTCAGGGAAGGGAATGCGTCTTACCTTCACCTCACCAGTGTTAGATGGCTGTTGGATGGGCTGGCCCAGCTGCTTCAGCGTGCTTGGCTTCAGGCCACAAGTCCTCACAGAGGGAGTCTTATCTGGGACAACCAGGAGCCAAACTGGTAACTTAAGTGCATTCTGTTTCCCTAAGTCTCTCATCTCTATTCTCAACCCCCCACTCCTGTCCCCTTCCCATTAGACAGCCCCTCCTCCCAGGTCTGTCCCACTCCTTACCGCTCAGGGAAAAGGCCTGCCTGGCCCTGGGCAGTCCCATGCTGCTGCCTCGGCCCACATTAGCTGGAGCCGGGAGAATTGCTCTCATGGGTCTTGCTGCAGCCAGTAGTGAAGGCTTGCCCCGTGCTCTGCCTTTAAGCTCTGAAGCTCTGGGACCAGGGGTGATCAGGTCAACTCTGAAGAAAACAAGAAAGAAAATCTAGAAATTCAGGACCAAGAGAAAGAAAAAGAAAAGTGCAGTCTCTAAATAGCACTTTATTGGAGGGATAATTTAGTGGTTAAACTGTCAAGCTTTAGACAGAAGGGTTCAAATAAAACCTTGAAGTTGTTGTGTGGCCCTGGGCAAGTAATCTCACTCTTCTGTTAACCTCAAGTTCCTAATATGTAAAATGGGACAGTAATTACATATACTTCATGGGGTTATTATGAAGATAAAAAGGTGCAAAAACAGTGCCTAAATAATGTAACATCTCATCTGCCTGTAATTAGAGTGTATCAATCTCCCATATGAGAGCACTTAGAGAACCAGGAGAACAGTCTGTTCGTTTTTGTTTTTTTCATCTTTGTAGCTCACATATTGAGCACAGAGCTTGTACCATAGAAGGCCTCAATCCACGTGTGCTAAAGTGACTCACTTGCCCAAACAAAAGGTCTGAAGTGCACAGCTTCATCCTCTAAGGATACAGAACCATCTCAAAATATATCGTTCAGGATGTTGAGAATACTGACTGTCTCTGAGAAATGGAAATGGATGACTGAGGATGGGACAGAAGGGTGATTTTTTCCAGTATATAGTCCTTATACCTTTTGAGTTTAACCATGTGAGTATATTTCCTACTCAACAATAAAAATTTTTTAAATTATAACATAAATCGGAATTTCTAAACATGGGCAGTTTTAATATTATGGGCCAGAAAACTGTTTGTTGTGGGGGCTATTCTATGTATTGTAAGATATGTAGCAGCATTCCTGGCCTCTACCCGCTAGATGCTGGTAGTAACTCCTACCCTGAGACCCAGTTGTAACAACCAAAAATGTCTCTAAACATTGCCACAATGTCCCCTGGAGGCAAAATGTTCCCCACTGTGAACCACTGTATGAATAAGTAAGGACTTCCAGTTACAAGACCACAACCCCCTCTTGAAAGGGGCTACATGGAGAATCTAGTCAAGCCTTAAAAGGGGTAAAGGGGGGTTGGGGGGATAAGCTGACACTTATGGACTTCCTCCCATCTGCAAGGCCTACAATCTTTTTCCATCTATATGGTCAGACACTGAGGATAGATTTTTTTCAATACTCAAGATTTTTCAGAGGAGAGAACTGAACACAGAGGCATGAAGTGACTATGCCCAGGTCAAATGGAAGCCAGGGACAGAGTCACAAACAACTGAATTCTCTGACCACCATGATAGGAATCTTTCTGTAAGGTAGCCTTAACAGAGCTTCTCTTTCCAATCCAGTATCAGGACTGAATAGTAGTTTATAATATTGCCCATAGCCTGTACCAACAAGACCCTGATAACGGCTTTAGGGAAACTGACAGGAAGAGATGTATAAGGAACCTGACAGCAGAGTATAAGAGGAAAGGTAAATCATTCTATGTTTCTAGGCCTTGGTTTTTGTACCTCCAAAATAGGAGCCATTAATGGCTCTGTGGCCTCTCAGGAATGCTGTAAGGGACAAAACAAACATGAGTTACTCTAAAGGCAATCCTATAATGTATAAACACAGTGGTTTACCCTGTAAGTTTTTTAGAAGCAGGGGGTGGACTGGAAGTGCTGGTCCCCTCGGCTGGTGGTGGCATGTCTGGGCTAGGACTGTCATTCTCGGTTGTTCTCAGAGAGACCTCAGGCTGCACACCACTCTTGACCACTGGCGTCTTAGTGACTGCTGTACCACGATTCCCAGGAGATTCCTTGACCAAAACATGGGCATCTGAGATGATCACTTCTTCCCACTCATTCTCCTCACCCACTTCTCTTGGAGGAGCTACGCTTAAGAGCTGGCTTACAGCTTCCGAGTTCTCCAGAGTCAGTTGGGAGGTGGTTTCCTTAGAGGCATTTTGCTCAGTGAGGACAGGCTGCTGATTTCTTTTAACCGCAGAGCCTTTGGAGGAGACGCCAGAAGCCAATTCCACTTTGACTTTGGCTGGCTTTTCCTAGAAAAAATAAAAATACCTTGTATGCATATGCCATTTGACAATTGACAACACATTCACAAATACTCTCTCATTTGATCCTCATAACAATAATGTATGGGCAACAGATAAGGAAGCAGAGGCCAGAGAGAGGTGGAAGCTAATGTAAGGTCCCAAGTATGAAACTGGCCTGAATCTAAGTCTTATGATTCCAGGTCCCTTTCACTACAGTATTTAATGCCGGAGTTAGGATAAAGCTCTTCTCATAAACTTATTACTGGCATGCCTCTTTCGGTTTCAGCAAACACACACTGACATTTTTTACCTTGACCTTTGACTGTTCAAAGCCTACTTTCCTCTATGTGTAGGAAGAGGCTGGCACACTATCATATTGGGCCCAGAAGTCCTAATTTGTTTATGTTGGTGGTCCCTTCATGAGAATCAGTTAATCCCAATGTGCTCACAATCTACAGAGAAAGACTGGAGGCCTCCAACTCTGTTGGGGAAAAGTCTATCTTTTGTCGCAAATTCTTCCAGGTGAATATTAAGCCTGACTTACACATATGCTATAAACTCCTCCCTGGGTCAATATAACTCATATACTTATTATTTATGGGCTAGAAAATATTCAAAATCACTAAAAATACCAGCTTCTATCTCAGATAGAACTACTTTTAAAAATTCCTTGGTGCTTTAGCTTTTATGCAATCAGCATATATACATACATGTATACACAGGGTGGAGCAAAAGTAGGTTTACAGTTGTTCATATGGAAAGTAACATAATAATGAATAAATAATACAAGAATAAACTCTGTGATTCACATACTCACAATTGGGAACCTACTTTGCTCCACCCTATAATTATATACATACACACTCTAAAAAAATTTTTAAATAGTACTTGTCTCCAGGAAAGGTCTCAGAAAGGTTTCTTTCTTTTATGTGTGTAGTGAAAGGCACTGTAAACTAGGAGACATGAAACATAAAAGCTGGGTTCCATCTAGGCTCAGCTTCACTCCTAATTACTCAAGTGGCCCAAGGCAAGCTCTATCTGAAGCCTCATTTCCTCATCCTATAAAAGGCTAATATGCAAATCGACCAAATGGCAGAAGGACCGGTCACTATGATGCGCAATGACTACCAGGGGGCAGACGTTCAATGCAGGAGTTGCCCCCTGGTGGTCAGTGTGCTCCCACAGGGGGAGCACCACTCAGCTAGAAGCTGGGCTCACGGCTAGCGAGCGCAGTGACTGTGGGGGGGAGCCTCTCCTGCCTCTGTGGCAGCACTAATGAGCAGTGAGCCAAGCAGTAAGGAGCAACGAGCAGGCAGGCAGTAAGGAGCGAGGGGTCCCAGACTGTGAGAGGGCGCAGGCCGGGCTGAGGAACACTCCCACTCCCCCACCCCCCCCACTCCCCCCACCCCCCGTGCCCCAGTGCACGAATGTTGTGCACGGGGCCTCTAGTTATAAAATAAGAGAGTTGGGTTCTCAGTGTTTGTCAACAGCAGCAAGATAGCCTTTCAGGTGACCCCGCTCCACCAGCATCTGTGCTGTCATTAAATTTTATCACTACCTTCCAGTGACTGATTTGCAAAAACTGCTCACCCTTCCAGAGCCCCTCAGGCAGCATGTCACCTCTAGCTAAGAACTTTAAGAAATCTCCATAAAGCATTCTCAGATTCTAACACCCACTGGAGCATAAGGATGAGTAAAGATACAGGGCTTACTGACTGCTAAAGAGGGAAAAGTCTGCAAAAAAATAGGAGACAAGTTAAACTAAGCTTCTAAGATGAGATCTTTGAGCAAAACACTGCCCACTTAAGTAGACTATTTTAGACAAAGATCCTTGGCAGGAAAACTGGATAACTTAAGCAATAAGCTAAAATTCTAGTTGGTGATCTCAGATTTCCTTACTCAGCCTCCCCTTTTTAGACGTCACCTTTCTTTCAAGATGAAAGGCAAATACTACCAGTTGCCCACTCAGAGACCTCAATTAGCACCATCAGAGAACATAAAGGAGTGAGGCGCTGAGCTACAGAGCCTTTTATACCATCCTTTGTTCCATCCAACTCATTGGGAACCATGCCACACATTTTTTGGGGCTAATTTTAGCCAGTATGAGCTCCAGAACAATACAAGAAAAGGTTGAGTCATTTCCTGACTGGTGTGGACACATTTGGAGCTTTTAGAAACTATTTATACTTGCTTCAAAAAATCAGAACTAAAAAATGTTAACAATGCTTAAAAAGTGTGTTTTAGTGGAAGAAAAGGTGCTGGCATAATTAGTGAACTTAACAAGTCACTTCCCTTGAATCTATTTCCCCTCAGCTGGAAACTTGGAGTTGAACTAGCTGATAACCAAAGTCACTTTTAACTCTAAAATTCAAAGTACATTAATGCTAAAATGTTACTCTTTTTCTTCTTGTACTCATTTATTCATTCCTATGAGGTTTAGAAATCATAGATTCTACTCTTTACACAGTAACTCAGAAAAACCTTTGGGAAAAAATTCTGACTTAGCAAGTCAATATGGGGACAAGTAGATAAAAAAACCAATTGTCTTCATGTCATGAGTTTGATCTCAGAAAGAGAACCAAGGCTCAAAGTAATTTTAATCAAAGGTGGGAAAAAAGACATAAAATGAAAAAGAAAAGAAAGCCAAGTAAAAACATAATCTGAAGTGAAGGGCACAGGGTCAATAAGATTGTTCCATGCAAAAGCATAGGAAATAAGGTCAAGAGACAGACCTCTGTGCATGAGTGAAGAAAGGCCAAGGAAGGTTCGACTACTATCCAATTCAATCTCCCTACTGCCACTGGGGAAGTACGTTTTGGGGAGACTAACTAGGGTGGGAATAAATGGGATGGCTTCACAGAGGCACACCGGAAGTACGCACAAAACACTGGACAAAACCTCCTGAGAGTCCCTAGCACTAGATCCTTCCTGCCCCTTGAAAGATCGAATTCTAACAATAATAGAGACAATAATTATATTGCTGCCAACAACGACAGGAATGAAGCCTCACTGAGGATTTAATAATGCCACGAATGTGTCATCCATTTTCCATGCATAATCTCACTGGACTCCTGCAACAACCCTAATGAGTTAGGTAGTGTTGTTTACTTAATAGTTACAAATGAAAGGAAACCTAAATCAAGAGTAGAAACATAAAATGACTTGCCCAAGGTTGCATAGCTAAAAACTTGGGAAGCAGAGGTTTGAACTGAGGAAGCTAACTCCAGGACTGTTTTCCTAACTATTATCCTAGCCTGTTTCCTGGAATTGGTATTATCCTGAACTTCAACACGGAGCCAGAGGGCAAAAATCATCATCCCAGTATTTTTCAAGGAGATGTTGTGTGGAAATTGCCCCAGATAAACTTAATAAGTATACTGCAATATAAGTTTATCTACACAAATAAATCTGGACTATGCTGAGTTAAACACATTACAAACACAATCCTAGCCTAAGCTATTTTCACAAAGACAATGCCCTTTTTCCTTTTCTATCTACCCAAATTCTACTGATCTAGACCATCCCCTCTATAAAACCATCCCTGATTATTTTAGTCTTTTGGGCCCTGAATAATTTACAGTCTAATATAAAAATGTGACAAGCATGTATGATTTATATAGTAAGTGCCAAGCATACAACATGTGCTGAACTGAACTTCACAGGGCATAGCTTTGATGCTCATGTATTTACAAAGCATCAATTATCTAGAGAAATGGTATATATTTGGAAAGTTAGACTATGAAAGATCTTGAATATTAGTTAAGTACCTCCACTTTTAATAGGAGCATAGATTGAAAGGACTTTGAGCTAAGGAGTGAGAAAATGTGAGCTACACATCTAAGTAGCAAAAACAGTCAGTGTAAAGGATGGGCTGTTAAAAATTTAACCCTAATAGGAAATGAATAAATTAACATGGGATAGTCATCCATGGGAAATTATAAAACCATTACAGAAAACGTTTTTGAAGAATATTTAAGGCATGATATATTAAATGAAAAAAGGCAAGATACAGAACTTGTATATTCACACAAAAAAAGACCAAAATATTAACTAACTGTAGCTTTTCTTTGGATGGCATAAGCTTATGGGTAACATTTTATTCTTTCTTTTTAAAACAGTCTACAATGAAATTGACTTACTTGTATGGTCAGAAAATGAAAATAAACATTAATTTTTAAAGTTATCTGTTCTGAAGGAAAATCTACTTTGTGGACTTCCAAATCAGCAATGGCCAAAAGATTTTACCTTTGGGATCCACTTCCCTCCTAGGAAGTTACCACAGGTAGGGCACTTAGGTGGTTTGTGCCTTGTGACATATGTAAAGGAGCAACCTGGGCTGGTGCATGTCCCATGGCCTCGGCGGGTGTATGTAGTGGTCTGTAAAAAAAAAAGGGGGGGGGGTCAGAATCAACACCACAGTCTAACCTCTCTCAGATCCTGATGACCATTATCACCACAACAATGCCAGCAAGATAGCAGCTTGTAGAAGGATAGGCAATCTATAATAATAAAAGCGTAATATGCTTAATTAGACCGGACTTCCTTCTGGACGACCTTCCAGATGAAGCCGGGGCTCCGAGGGAAGCCCGGGTCCCGGGTGCCAGAGGGAAGCCGGGTGCTGGCAGCCAGGGGAAGGAGGGAGGGGGGAAGAAGGCCTACTCTTGCATGAATTTCGTGCATCGGGCCTCTAGTTCATGGTATAAAAGGTTGGACTTGGAAAGGTCTGACTAGCTACAACTAGTGTACTTTTTAGAAATGGAGCAAATGAGTTCAAATGAGAAAAGAGAGCTGTCCAAGGTTATAATTAGGCACCAGAAAAATAAAGATTGTAATAGCTGCTATTTTTTAAATTGATATATAACTGACATATTAGTTTCAGATGTCTAACATAATGATCAATATTTGTATATGTTGCAAAACAATCACCACAATAAATCTAGTTAATATCCATAAGTACACATAATTATAATTTTTTTCTTGTGATAAGAGTGGTTGCTATTAATTGAGCAGGGAATCACACAGTGCTGAACACTTTACATAGTATCTCATATAATGCTCTTAACAATGCTCTGAAGTTTATTCCTACTGAGGTTCAGAGTGGTTAAATGCTTTGCCTCAAATAGTAGTAACTCAAGGGAAGAGGTAGACCTAGAAACCAGATCTCTCTAATTCTTGGTCCACGATTTCCATGCACCCAGCTGCACCCTATGGCTCTGAATACTTCAAAGAATGTGTTTCATCTTCATTCTTATTAGTTAAAAATCAGAGAACCTAGGGTTCAGAGATAAAAAAAAAAAAAAAGTACACCATGGTCACTAAAAAATGAGAGGGAACTCCAGTAGAACCCAGAATTTAAGTACTATTTTCGATATCTGGTTGGCCATCCAAGTATGCAGAGGGCAGACTTGCTTGAGTTATACCTAGATTTTCAAAGTTATACAGGTGGTCAACTTTGTTGTCCAAGGGTCAATTTTATTTGCATATGGATATACTCGGCCACTGGCTCTCACCATTCCTGCTGATTTCCCTTTCAACAGACTGTATTACAATGGGCTGTTACATGGCAGTTATAAGTAGAAATTAGCTATGAACCATTTCTAAATTAATGCTGGTAAGAAAACATTCCCTGTCAGATTTGTTCTGTCACTTATGAATGTGCATTCAGCTATCAATCCCAGCTTCCCTAGCCTGGCCCCCCAAAAACGAAAACCTCCCTTGAGAAAACACCTAGCTGCCACTTGGCTACCTCTTTTTTTTTTTTTTTTTTTTTCAATTTATTGATTTTTTACAGAGAGGAAGGGAGAGGAATAGAGAGTTAGAAACATCGATGAGAGAGAAGAAACATCGATTAGCTGCCTCCTGCACACTCCCCACTGGGGATGTGCCCACAACCAAGGTACATGCCCTTGACCAGAATCGAACCCGGGACCCTTGAGTCCGCAGGCCGATGCTCTATCCACTGAGCCAAACTGGTTAGGGCTTGGCTACCTCTTTCAGGACATCCAGGAAAAGGTGATTATGGTAATGGTAACGACAGGGCAAGAATGAGTGTGAAGTGGTGTGGCACCAGGAAAAAAGACCAAGCTTTGGATTGCAGCTTGGCCACCGACACCCTGAATGACCAGATAATCTCTGAGAACTTTGCCAGTCCCAGCGTCGGAAGGTCTAAGACTTCTAGGAAACTACCTGGAAGAGAACTGTTCTGGAGGCCTAGCCTCCATCAATCCCCACACACTGACCAGTTTGATGGAGGTGGGGTTTTCCACAACCGAGTAGGCAGGAAGAGGCAGCATGATGAACTGTGTGGCTGGCGCAGAGGAGCTACTCTCACTGGAATCCTGTGGGCACATGGAGAGAGAGAGAGTGAAGAACACCGAGGACCTCCCCCAACACCAATATCAGATCGAGTCCGATAACCACAATGTGCTTATTTAAAAAAATAAAGAATCTACAATTGTCTCAAAATAAGTAGTTTACTTAAGAGCAAATACAAGTAGGAAAGAAACATTACCGCAGGGAACGTACTATCCTCATTTTACAGATAAAAAAACAACAACAGGTTCTCAGAGACTTAGATCTCCTAAGATCACATAAGCAGTTAGTGAAAGAACCCAACCCTCTGACCCTATCCAATGTCCTTACTGGCCAGTGCATGCTTCGTTATCATAAGCAGCACTGAGGCAACAAACAATAAAATGGATTCAGGCCTGGCATGGATTCTTCTGCAGAGGTACCTGCTCTCACCTTTACAGGCCACAGGGGCTACAGCATGCTGGTCCTACCTCTGAGGATACCATCCTACCAAGTGTAATAAAGGGCATGATGGCATCTTCCTACTTCAGGGGTCCAGGCTGTGGGATCACTGATACTGCTCTTTCCCCTCACTTGGGCGTAACATGTAAGTTCTGGAGACTTGCCTCTTCTTCCTCAATGATTAGTCCCATCAACCTGAAGAGAACTCCCCCTTCTTCCTACCTACCCTGTACCCATGAAGACCATGTGGAAATTTCCTACACAGTTCAAGGTGCCACTTTGTTTGTTGAAACAATCTTCAGGAAACATAAAATCCTGACTGATACTATACCTGACAGACGCTGGCTTTATCTCATGGGTAGCCCACATACCATTTCCTCCTTCCTGCTAATGTATTATGTACTACCTCATATGGGGAAAGTTCCACCTATGCTGGGCAAGAGGAGCTAGCAAGATGCCTGAGAAACAGGAAACAACTTGGATCAAGCCCAGGGGCAAGAAGGTTCAAGAGGACTGCAGTCCCACTAGAAATGCCCCGTCAGCAGCTCTCTCCATTACATCTCCAGAGTCACACGGCATGGTGCTGGCTGTGAATTTTTAGTAATTCTCGAGGAAGTAAAAGACATCAGTACCAAAGCCACTTACCCTCATGACTGTTACCACTGACATGCTCTCCCCCACCTGGGGCTGAGGCACAGCCAGGCTTCCGGTGGGGAGGTCTGGCGAGCCGTTCACTAAGGTCTCTTCAATTACCAGGCTTGTCTGGTAAGGCTGGTGGCTCTCCCCTACCTCCAGGGAAGCCTCCTCCAGGAGCACATCCTGGCTGAGGATCTCTGAGGTGGTGATCTCCTGTACAGCACCCGGCTGGGCAAGGGCTCCCACCTCCTCAGTGAGGGCCTCCACAGCCATGCACTGCTCTGCCATGCCTGCATGGCTGGGCACTGTCTCCAGGGCTGTGTTGGATACAAGAGATGGTCCTTTTGAGGACACCTGGTTCTGGGCCACACACAGTTCCAGCTGAGGGCAGCTCCGGTCCTCCTGCAGGCTGCTCTTGGGGATGATGATGTAATCCGAGCGGGGTAGGATCTTGCGGAAACCTGGGATGTCCGGAACCACAGCGGTCAGTGTAGAGAGCTTAGAGTTCTGAAGATGAGGAAGTCAGGAAAAGGGAGACAAGCAAAGATAAATGGAGTAAGGTAACATGGATATACATATCTGAGCTTTTTCTTCTCCCTGCAAAAGAGACCAGAAAGACTCTACTCTCTTGACTTAAGATTTAGACAGGTTCAGCCTCTGTAACAGCAATGCCATCTTCATTTGAATCTCACTTAACCAATGTAGTTTCCTTGCTCATTCACACAGGACTGAGAACATGGATTAAAAGGGCACTGATCTTGGCATCCAAAACTGTGAATGGGAACCCCATGTTTGGCACAGTCTCAAGCAAATCCGTTCCCCGTTTTTGGACTAGCTCCCCAAACTGTAAAACGAGGGATCTGAATCTGGCTAATTATGAGTTCCTTTTCATCTCTGATACTTTAGAATTCTACAGTAACAGAAAATTTAAACAACAGAATTTATAATGTGCAATTAAAAAAAGCAAAAAGCTTAAATTACAAGTCAAGGCCTAGTTGGAACTCACGGCAGCAAGAGTCCAAACATTGTTGGTTTCTCCCAGATTACAGAGAAGAGGATGAAGAGATCACGGAGCTAAGAAGGCCTCTGAGAGAATGTGCCTTTGGGAGGGGTTATCTGACAAGGGCCTAAATATATTGGGGGTGGGGGAAAGAATACAAATATTAACACTGACCTAGGATCTTCAAATTTAGAAAATAATTTCCTAACCTTAAAAACAACACTATTAAGTTAGATACTAATATTATTCCCACGTGGCAATGAAGGAATTGAAGCTCAAGGAGGTAACCTTTCCCAAAACACAAAACCAGTAAGTAAAAAGCTGGGACTCCAGGCCAGGTCTACTAAAATGTTCTGCCTCCTCTCCCCCCACAAGGACTGTTTCCCAGACTCACAGTGGCATCTCCAATACTGTAGGTAACACAAAGCTGTTCCTGGAAGAGGAATGCCAAGCCAATAAGGACAAAATATCTAAATGGCAGTGGCAGGCAGGCTCCACTAAGGGAAACCAGGTACTAGAAGCACAACCCTGAGTGACTAATTGGCACCAAGAAAAGGGTGCTTTTGTGCGTTTTTTCCTTTTTGTGGTTTTTTCCTCTTTTTCAATTTAAACTGAAAGTTACCCAATAAGAAAAATAGAAAAGCTCAAAGTGAACAGTTAAGTGAGAACTGAAATGGAACAAAAAATATTTCAGAAGCAACTTTAAAAGAAACACTAAGTCAATTACAAAAGGATCTTAAATCAAAAGCAATAGTCAATGAGTCCACTTAAGGTAGAAAGGAAGCACTCAGATGAAACAGTAAAGCAGACAGACCGAATCCTTTATGGAACCTTTACTGAAGAGATAATGGAGAAATGATATTCTCAAGTCATCCTTGAAGCAGCCAGGTCAGGAGAACAAAACTAACTAATGGCAAATGCACAGGATGGTCTGGACTTAACAGATTCAAGGATAGAGAAATCAGGATGGCCTAAATCAGCGGTCACCAACCTTTTGGAACTCGCAGACCACCAGTTGGTGACCACTGGCCTAAAAGACATTCATCTTACAGACTGGAAGGAATAACACTGGAACTATGGCCTCTACCCCTTGGTAGGAGACCTGAGGGGCTGCTGAGGAGACAGCATGCCACAAGTACGCTGATAAGCTTTCAAAGTACGCAGGCAGAGGGTCTCACCTTCACACCAGGCAATGTGGGTGAGGTCAAACACAGCACATAAAGCAGGGGTGGGGAACGTCCAGCCCGTGGGCCTTATAAAGCTCTCGAAATCATTCGGTCTGGCCCTGCCAAGGTATTAGGGGTGAGCTAATTAAATGTTTGACCAAATATAGCAGGCTAATTTTTAAGGTGATACTTTTGTATGGCCCATGAATAATGTCATAAATATCCAAATGGCTCTTTGCAGAAAAAAGGTTTCTCACCCCTGACATAAAGCCTCACCAGTCTTGGCACAGTCCAGATCAATGGTTCTCAACCTTCTGGCCCTTTAAATACAGTTCCTCATGTTGTGACCCAACCATAAAATTATTTTCGTTGCTACTTCATAACTGTAATGTTGCTACTGTTATGAATCGTAATGTAAATATCTGATATGCAGGATGGTCTTAGGCAAGCCCTGTGAAAGGGTCTTTTAACTGCCAAAGGGGTCGCGACCCACAGGTTGAGAACCGCTGGTCCAGATGCTCATTAAATGCCACCTTTTCTTATTATATGGTCACTGGACATTTAATCTACTAAAGAGTGATATTTATTGACTGAATCAGCCTGTGCCAAGAACTCAGTGAGGTGCTTTACATTATCTATTTTAAACCCTGTGAGTAGATACAATTATCTCCATTTTACAAACGAGAAAACCAAAACTCAAAAGGTTAAGTGGTTCTTCCCAGGTCACAGCTAGTTAGTATCAGAGCTAATCTATTCATGTTCTGGTGGCAGAGGTAAAATAATGGTAGATATAAATTAAAAATGGATAACAAAGAATCACTGCAGAGGATTTATTTTATGTTTTTTAACGTCTTAATAAGACCTACAGTAATGTCTTTTTAAGAACCATATCTCTACTCTATCCCTGGCTGGTGTGGTTCAGTGAACAGAGCACCGGCCTGAGCACTGAAAGGTCTCAGCTTCAATTCCTGGTCAAGGGCACGTACCTGGGTTGCAGGTTCGTTCTCTGCCCCCTGTGGGGATACATGCAGGAGGCAGCCAGCTGATGTGTCTCTCTCACATTGATGTCTCTCTCTCTTCCTTCCTCCCTCCCTCATTTCCACTCTCTCTGAAAAGCAATAGAAAAAATATCCTCAGGTGAGAATTAACAAAACAAAACAAACAAAAAATCACTACAGATTAGGTGAAAATTTTTTGGTATCATGGGCAAAAAGATTGTTGACTTTATAATGGGTAAACCAAAGGGAGTATGTGTACTTCTTCTAGCCTCCGCTTCCTCTCCCCCCACCCCACTCCCCCGCAGTGGTTGTTTCCCAAATCCACAGTTTATAAACAAATTATCTGGAGGAGGAAGTACACAGTGACATCTCCAACACTATAGGTAACACAAAGCTGTTCCTGGAAGAGGAATGACAAGCCAATAAGGACAAAATATCTAATTGGCAGTGGGATGAGCTCCACTAAGGAAAAATACAGCCTGTTCTGCCAAACAGTTGCATTCCTGGGGAACCTCTGCTTTACATTATAAAAAAGAAGTTAGAGACAATTGTTTCAATTTAAAAAATGGAGTTAACGTTAAAAGGTCTCAGCAAGCAATAACAAGGTTATTTTCCTAAAGGAATTTTAGTTTTAAAAAACATAGCGGTGTTAACAGTTGTCAGTGAATTTTGTTATTGTGAACTAGAACAACAAAATGGCTGAGGGACACAAACCCAAATGCTTCCCTGCTTATTCTTTAATCTATGCACTCAAACCTTCATTCTCCTTCATCATCTTCTGCTTTAACCTTGCATTTCTGCTTCTAGCAAAATTCACAGCCATCAGTGGTGATATACAAAGCTACTATACCTATCTCTAAACACAGAGCCCAACTGCTGATCACTATACCTGACAGTAATCATTAGAACACAAATTAATTATATTATGTTCAACTTATAACATGACCATTCTTGATGTAGGAGAAATGCCAATAGGGGGTGGGCAAAAGTAGATTTACAGTTGAAAGTACATGAACCACAGAGTTTATTCTGGTATTATATTTTTCCATACCAATTGTAAACCTACCTTTGCCCTGTATAAAGGAAAATATTTACTACCCATAAGAATGAAAGGGCTCCAAGATATGCGAAAATTCAGAAAAGGAATCTAAGGCTCGCTGCAGATAACTCAGAAAATGCCATCTCCATGTACTGCTGCAACCAGAGGACAAAAGAGAACATAGTATCATCAAAATTAAAGCAGGCAGTATCAGACAAAAGAAAGAAAAATGACTCAATTCAATTCAAAGTTTTCCCAAGAAAAGGAAACAGGAGAACAGGGGTTGATCTCCCTTAGGCCTTTACCATTGAACCAAAGGAGAAATAAGTTGGGGAAAAAGTTACTTACAGGATCCAAACCTTCTTTCTCTAGTTTGGCTTTCTCCAAGTAGTAACTCCTTTCAGCCACGCTGAGAAGCCTCCAACTCTCGCTAATCTTCTTATTGATCTCAGACTGTGGGAGGTGGGGGAGCTCCTGCTGAACTTTCAGGTAGATGTCATAATAGTACAGAAGGTAAGCCGACCTGAGGAAGTAATGACTTCTTAAGGTTTTCCCTCATTTAGTTTTGAACAGTGAAGAGGTAGACACAAAACTCAGTATTTCATTTCAAAGCATTTAACTAAATAAGAACTGGAGCAAAGAAACATTTAAATAAGACCCCTAGATGGTGCATCAGAGGTTTATCTCTGTAGAAACCAGGAAGCAAAGGCTTGTCTGGTTTACTTCCATGGACCTTTTTCTGCAGGGATGACTGGCTTTAAAACTCAATATGAGCAAAGACAGACACAGCTGCCCTGTCATTCCACCCTCAGAAAGGTTAGTTAGGGGGCTGATTACATAGTCGGACCACCACTCACAGCCTTTACAGACTTTGGTCATCTCAGGCTAAGAGAGGGAAGCAAGTAGAATTATCACAGTGACCCAATGCAGCACGAAGTTAGAAGTTTCACAATTAGAGGGAGAACAGAGCTATAATTTGCATAGTCTTTATAGGTATCTTGGTACTATTTATAATGGCATGTTTTTATTCATGCTTTATTTTAAATATTTAAATACTAACAATGGTAATAATAAATAACATAGTTATTTTGTACAGTAAATCTTCCCAAGAACACTAACAGGTTCTTGGAATTGTGGCAAAACAATGTATAATGAAACCAAATTTATCATAGGCTAATTGATATAAACAAGAGTTAAGTCCCTATAGCAGTGGTTCTCAACCTTCTGGCCCTTTAAATACAGTTCCTCATGTTGTGATCCAACCATAAAATTATTTTCGTTGCTACTTCATAACTGTAATGTAAATATCTGATATGCAGGATGGTCTTAGACAACCCCTGTGAAAGGGTCATTCAACCGCCAAAGGGGTCGCGACCCACAGGCTGAGAACCGCTGCCCTATAGCATCCCATCAGTGGTATCATGAAACGACATTGAAGAAACTGATGTTATTCAAGGACCTGCTGTACATAGCTTCCACCATTGGTATGGTACAATTTCTTCTGACAGCCTGGAAACATGACCAAAATCTAGCCAGGAATGGCAACTGCTGGCATCAATCTCCCACTCCCCACTCCCTATCTCCCTTTCCCACAACCCCAATGTCCATCCAGAGACTTCTACTGACATGGCACTCTCAGTAAACATGGCAGCTTTAAAGTCTTCCTCAACATACCTCTCCAAGCAGCTACTGATCATAAATGCCAGCTACCAAAACATGTTGACTAACCTGGGTTTCTTGGCTTTTTCTCCATGTATTTTATACTTTTTCTTCTTCTTGGGTGGCCCAGGGGAGGTGTAACAGTAGGATTCCTCAATTTCCTCCATCACAACAGTTACCTCAGTACCATCATATGATGCATCCATGGCTAGAAGACAGTCAAACACAAATATGTTTCAAGAATCCACCTTACAGGGAACAGCAAATGACTCCTTATCTCTGCCAGGGCCTTAAGGCTGAGTCATTTCCCAAACTCAGTAGGTCCTAAGAAATTCCTGGGGGGGTACTTATTAGATACAGGGCCTTCTGAATCAGAATCTCTAGAGGGTATGAAAATTTGCATTTCCCAAACTCAGTAGGTCCTAAGAAATTCCTGGGGGGGGGTACTTATCAGATACAGATTTCAGGATTCCCCTCTGATTCTAGAATCAGAATCTCTAGAGGGTATGAAAATTTGCATGCTTAACGAGTGCCCTAGGTGAGTCCTTGGACCAGACAAATGTGGGAACACTAACTTCGCCCTTTCACTTATGGGATACTCACAGTAAGGCTTCGGCTCAAAGATTTTAGTGCCACGTTATAAGAATCCCATATCGTAACAGGTAAAAAGAATACGTGGCCAGGAGTCAGAAGTTCCCTTCCTTCCTCATGCTTCATCAACTTAAGCAAACTGCTTAATTCACTCAGTCATTCATTCAAACATGCAGTAAGTGCCTACATATGAGAGATTTCTTTACACTCTGCCAACTTGTGCAACTTCGGGCAGGTTCTTTAGCTGCAGGTTCAGTTCTCATAGATAAAAAAAGATATCTCACCCACCTTACTACAGATTTTTACTGGCAAGGCTCAAGGACATCAGAGCTACAATGCTATCTGAGAATAGTCGACTGCTGTACAAAAGAAAGGGTTCATTATGAAAGATGAATAATCTTTGGCTGAGGTGCTAACGACCTGCCCAAGGCCACCGTAGCAAATAGGACTTGCATGACAGATTTCTTTTTTCAATTCAAAAACCCAATTATCTAGGCCTTCTTTCATTATACTACACTGCTCCCCACCTCCACTGGCAACCCTCTAAACCAGCACAGTTCAATAGACCTTCTGCGATGACAGAAATCTCCTATTATTTGTGCTCTCCAATATGGTAGCCACTTATGGCTAATGACCATCCGAAATATGGCTGGTATGATTAAGGAATTAATCTTGTTTTAATTGTAATTAACTTAAATAGCTACATATGGCTAGTAGGTACGGCATTGGGTAGCACCGGTGTAAAGAGTAATCTGACAGACCAACATTAGCTCTCTGCCACTGGTCTAAGAAACAGAAAATCTACCAACAGCTTTTCCTGGTAAAAGAAAGACATACAACAGCATAATGAGTTAGCTGTGACTACTACATTCTAAGTTGGAGTTTCACCCACGAGACTCAATCCTTGGAGGCAGAAAGGTTCCCCAAAACCAAGTGCATTTTATGAGAAAGAAACAACATTCTTGCTCCTAAAAATCTGTCAATTTTTGCAGAGAATTTAGGATTCTGGGAAGAAGGAGTTGTGCTAGTAAACCCAGGGCTGATCTGTGCATTACCAAGCCCACTCACATCTCATTTAGCCCTCCCTACGCAAATGATAAGGTACCATATGGGGTATAATGAGAAAGACAGCACAGCATGTTGAGTCAGGAGACCTGGATCCAAGTCTAGAGCTCTAACTATGTCATCTCTGAAAAACCGTAAATTTCAGTTTGTGCCTCAAGTGAGACATAAAGAATCAATGGCTCCTAACTTTTCGGGAGGCAAGAACCCCTTTGAGAATGTTGTGAAAGCTAAAAACCTCTTTCGTAGAAAATACAGACAAAAAAATACTTCACCTATAATTTTAAAGATATACTCTAGGATAAGAACACATTATTCTATTCCCAAAGTTATTTCTAGTTCTGTGTCATCTCTAAATTATTTCCCTCCCCATTGGAAAACACACACACACACCCCTACATACTGTCTGTCATAGTGAAAGAGAACATAACCCGCAATTTGGCTGGGTAAGTAAGAGGCCAGTGCCTTCAATGGGTAAGGGAAGCTAGAGTTCAAATCAGGGCTATGTGGGTACTGTACTTTTTTGCCCTTAATAACTGATTTCTCAGCCCTGCAGAGTCTTGCAGAGAAAAGTAATAATTGCAAGAGAGCACATGGGGTTTTAGCACCCAGAGCCTGGGTCTATGATTGTCTTCAGATCCTAGGCCTCAGTACAGCAATCCCCCCCCCCCCCCCAAAATGCAGGACAATATAAAGGTTAAAACCAAGGGCTTGGAAGGGCAGAAAAACAGGATTCGAATTTCAGTTACACATTTTAACAGCGCCCGCAGAGCTCTATGACCTTGGGCAATCTACTTACTCTAAGTCTCAGTTTTCTCACCTGCAAAGCAGAGTTACGGGCAGTCCTTGAAATTTGCGAGACACTTCCACTGCCCCATCATACTCTCCTCCCAAACTCGTGCGACAGCGCTGACGGCTCAGCTATGGACACGGTTTGACTCTGGATGAGTTTCTTCCCCTCTCTGGGTCCCACATATCCCAAAGGTACCGAATGCGAATGCGGGAGACTACGGCTCACAGCTCCTACTCTGCAGAAGGCACAGGGCACCGGAGCCACCCCACCCAGCTCGAGGTCGCCTCGCCGGTCGCGGCGCGGTGCAGCGCGGCGCTCAAGGGCGGGACTTACCCCGAGAAGCGTGGACGCCGCGCGGCTCACATTCCCGGAGGCAGCCGGCCCGGGGGCTCGACGAGCGGGCTGGCCCGCGCCCTCGCGCTCCCCGCTGTCGGCGAGAGGCGGCTCCAGTCGTGACAGTGGCAACAAGGAAGTGGAGGCGAGGGCTCGCGCGCGCATCCCGGGGGCTGGAGGAGCCCAGGCCCCGCGACCCCGCCCGGCGACACACGGCGCGGAGTCGCGACAGCCCCTTTCGCTGCTCCTCCTCCTCCGAGTCGCGATAGGAGGTCTTGGAGGGCAGGTGTGGGAGCACAGGTCACTCCGCAGGCTCTTCAGCGACGCCTGCAGAGGGCCCCGGGGTCAGGCCCCGGGAAGCCCGAGGAAGACAGCAGAAACGCGGGCGTCGCCGCGGCACCCGGTCGGCGCTGGGGGCCACAGCAGCTGTAGCAGTAGCAGCAGCAGTAGCAGCAACAGTAACCTCGAATCGCCTGGGAGACCCGTCCCGGCGGCCCTCGCGGCGCACCGGAAGCGGCCACCGGAGTGCCTGCGTGCACCCCTTGCGCAAGCGCAGCAGTCCAGCCCCAGCTGAGGGGCGGGCCCATAGGAACTGCTAATAGATGTAGAGGGGACCGCTAACGCGGACGGACTCTTTTGGGCCGGAAGTTCTGGAAGGAGGAGGAAGCCGCGGTCGCTTGCTGTGGGAGGTCCCCGCTGCCCGGCCCCCAGGCATTGAAGTAGGGCTTTCAGGTAACTGGGGCGGGCCTGTGCCGTGAGTGAAGGATTCAAGGCACCACTTCACTCCTCAGTCAGTCCCCGCTCCTTCAGGATAGGGTTCTCCTTAGTGTTGCACCAAGCCGTCCTCCTCACTGCGGCGTTCTGCCCTTAACCCGTCCCTGTCCCCGCTCCCCGCACAGTTATGGTTGTGAATTTCCTGGAGCGCTTCAAACTGAACTGAAGGACCCTATGGGGAGGCTCTGGAATCAGATGTGGATTGTATTGTCCTTTCCCGCCCATGTCACAGATTGTGATTGTCCCACATTTGTACAAGTCCCTGCACGTTCCTATCTTTTTAATATATTTACTAGTGGCCTGGTGCACAAAATTTGTGTAGGGGAGGAGGGAGTCCCTCAGCCCGGCCTGCACCCTCTTCAATCTGGGACCCTTTGGGGGATGTCCGACTGCCCACAGGGATCAGACCTAAACCGGCAGTCAGACATCCCTCTCACAATCCGGGACCGCTGGCTCCTAACTGCTCGCCTGCCTCCCTGTTCGCCCCTAACCACTCTGCCTGCCAGTCTGATTGCCCCCAACTGTCCCCCCCCCCCGGCCTGATCACCCCCAACTGCCTCCCCTCCTGGCCTGATTGCCCCTAACTGCCTCTGCCTCGGCCCACCACCATGGCTTTGTCCGGAAGGACGTCCGGAAGGTCTCCCGGTCTAATTAGCATATTACCCTTTTATTAGTATAGATTTTATTTTTTTCCAACACCATTTATGCCCTCTATGCCCTCTTCCACTTCCACCCATCCACTACCATCGCTGTCTTGCAAATGTGTTTCCAAAATGCCTACTCTTGTCTAGCTACCACTGTCACCCGACCTTCTCCTAGTCACCATCATATCCTGCCTGGACTGATGCAATTTCTTCCCACCTCCCACCCTTGCTGCTTGACACAGTCGCTGCAGGGAAGAAACATCTGCACAGCATATGTTTCAAGGGACCTGGCGTATATGGCATACGGTTCTTAATATGTTTGCTCACCTTCTTGGCGCTATGTGTTTTAACCAAGGTCACCTCTCCGAGAAAGGTTGTTTCCCCAGCTAGGGATTTTTCCCTGAAGTTAGGGAGGGAATAAAACCCCTTAACTAAATGCTGGGCAGGTAGTTAATCACTTTAACTACGAACAATCACCCTTAAACTACATAATCTTTACTCCCTGGAATGGAGATAAGAAACACCCTAACCTTTGGAATAGAAATTGACAGGATTAAAATCAACTGGTATAAATACAGATGTAACAAGACAATAAAAGACAGAACTTGGCTGGAGATCCTGGCTAGACTGCTGATCAATTGAATGCTGTCTCGGTGTCATTTCTTCTTCACCGACTCCGTCCACGCCTTTGGGGACCCCTGGACCTGCTAGGGTTGGACCCCAACACCTCTACACTCTATTCTCCACACAATAGCCAGACTGATCTTTTTGCACTGTAATCTGATTAGCCACTCCCTGCTTAAAACCCTCCAGAGCCCTGACCGGTTTGGCTCAGTGGATAGAGCGTCGGCCTGTGGACTGGAGGGTCCCGGGTTCGATTCTGGTCAAGGGCATGTACCTTGGTTGCGGGCACGTCCCCAGTGGGGGGGGGGTGCAGGAGGGAGCTGGTTGATGCTTCTCTCTCATCAATGTTTCTGGCTCTCTGTCCCTCTCCCTTCCTCTCTGTGAAAAATCAATAAAATATATATATTTTTTAAAACCTCCAGAGTCTTTTTGTTCACTTAGACTATAAATCAAATTCTTGGTTTTGGACCTGCAACACTTTGGTTTGCCTCTTGCTTCATTCTCTATCCATGTCAATTCCCAGAACAAGCTATATAACACTCTATAGTATTAAGAACACTGGTGAGCCTTACCTGGGGTTGAATTCCAATCCTGCCACATGTACCATAAGCTGCACTAAGCCTGTAAAATAACAAATTATGTTTATGAAGTAGATCCTCAATAACTGGTTCTTGTCTCAGTAAATGGCACCACCATCCACTGGATTGCTCAGTGCTCAAGCCAGAAATCTGGGCATTATCCCTGACTCATGCACTTCACATCTAGTCCATCAGCAAGATCTGCAAAAACATAGCCCTGAAATGACTACTTCCTCCCATCTCCACAATTACTCTAATCCAAGCCAGCATTATCCCACATCTGGTCTCCTGCAGCAGCCTTCTAATGGGTCTCCCTGCTTTTTCCGTGACACCTTCAGTTCTATTTTTCACACAGCAGTCATCTTTCTTCTTGCTTAAGATCCTGTGGACTCAAATGAACATTCCAAACTCTATGTGGCCTGCTAGACTAGCCTTTAGATTTAGCGCCACCTCTTAGGAAACTGGACTTTACCCATTAGGTTCTCCACTTTGCAACCAAAGGACTCTTTGTAAAGTGCAACTCTGATCATATCATTTTTAAAAATTAACCCGTAAGGGCCTCTTATTGTCCCATTATCAACCTAAATTCCTTTTTAGGCCTTTCTGTGATTTTTGTGTTCAAGGACTTATTTTTTTCTATAGTACTTCATTGCCTTTACATATATTTCCTTCTATTTCATGAAGGAAATATCCTTACCCAGTTGATCATCCCTACTTCTATGTTCTAGTCATAGTACTTTGTAACCTTTCTGATAGCATTCCATACACTTCAGTTTTGTCTTCTCTTTTTCCCTGGTAAGCTCCTCAAAGGTGGGCACTATACTCCATTTCTGTATGGCTGGCATCGAACACAATGCTTAACACATAGAGGATGCCATGAATAGATAGGTGTGTGGAGGTGGTGGTAGAAGCCATTCCTCAGAAGAGGCAGTCAGCATAATGCCACAACAGTTTTTCTTGTCCTTTGATGAGTCTCATGATAAAAGGTCTAAGCAAGCAATTACCAAAACTGCTACAGCTGGGTTGTGTTTATTTCCTTTGTAGCACATAACACACTCTAATTTATCTACTTACTTGTTTATCTCCCCAACCACCACATTTTATTTCATAAGGGCATAGACCTTCACTATGTTATTCATCATAGAATCCTTACCACTTGGCACTTGTAAATATTCATTAAATGAATGCATGGCTACCATAAACATCTTCCCACAGTGAACATCCTCCCCAGCCAAATGGTGGTAGAGCTTTGAAGATCTCATTTTGGTGGAATTTCAGACAGAACTATGGAGTGGAAGAAATAATCTGAGCCAAGAAATCTAAGCTATATTAACCTAGATAGGCCCCTACCCTGGGCCTAAATTTCTATACTTATAAAACAAGTCATATAATAATCCCTTGAATTTATACAGTGAATTGCTATTTGCAAATAACTTTTACCATCTATTATTTCAGTCTATTCTCATAGTAGATGAAGCAGACATTTTTATTATTTTTATGGAGGCTCAGAAAGTATAAAGTAGATTATTTGTAAGATCTCTTCTTGTTCAAACGGTCTAAAGTAACCTCTACAAAAAGTCAGTAGCATGAATCCTATCTTCTCTTGACTTTGGCCTTATATTATCATTTCCTAATATAATTTTTTTAAAATGATTTTTTACTGATTTTAGAAAGAGAGAGGAGGAAGGGGAGAGAGAAAAATCGATGGGCTGCCTCCTGTATGCCCCCTACCAGGGATTGAGCCCATAAACTGGGCACGTGCCCTGACTGGGAATCAAACTGGCAACCTTTTGCTGCATAGGATGATACACAACTAACAGAACCACACCGGCCAGGGGTCCTAATAGGATTTTTTAAAAATCTGAACCCATCTGTTAGGGGCAGTTCATTATCTTTGGTTCCTGATCAGTACTCCACTTTGCCTTCTCAGTTGTCCACACTTGTGGCAAAACAAAACACAAGAAGGATAGGACACAGCCTGGTAGTTGTGGGCCAACCCTCACTCTGCAAATGTGGCAAACAAGGGGGACAAGAAATGTCAGCAGTTCTCCCTGGAAGAGAAAATGAAACTTGTAAAAGCTACAGACTCAGGCAAGAGATGATGTGGCAAAAGAATTTGGTATCACTCCTTCTACTTTGTCTACATTCCTAAAGGATCGTGCCAAATTTGAAGAAAAGGTGAGGAGGCATTTGTGGAGCCCCAGTGGAAAAAGATGAGGAACACTCTCCATGGAGACATCGATAAGGCTGTTTTGCTTGGGTTCAAAATATTCGTGCCAAAAACACTCTCGTGACTGGTTCTGTCATTCGGAAAAAAGCACTAAATTTGGCCAACATGCTTGACTATGACAATTTTTCAAGAAAGTGTGAGCTGGCTGAACAGATTTAGGGATCTCCATGGAATTGCTTTGAAAATAGTCTATAGAGAGGATAGTGACAGATTAATGAATGGTCTAGGAGAGTGGTTCTCAACCTTCCTAATGCCTCGACCCTTTAATACAGTTCCTCATGTTGTGGTGATCCCCAATTTCATTGTTACAAATTGAACATAATTAAAGCATAGTGATTAATCACAAAAACAATATGTAATTATAGATGTGTTTTCTGATGGTCTTAGGCGACCCCTATGAAAGGATCGTTTGACCTCTAGAGGGGTCGCGACCCACAGGTTGAGAACCGCTGGTCTACGAAAAGATAAAGTTAATGAGTGGCATGCAGGGGAAATTATAAAACTGATTGCTGACTACACACCAGATGATATCTTTAATGTTAACAGGAAGAAGTGTTTTTCCAGTTGCTTCCTTAGCACATGCTGGTTGCTAAAGGGGACCATTATAGAGGGGGCAAGAAAGCAAAATAGTAATTGACAGCACTCCTTTGTTGTAATGGGGGATGGAAAGAAAAGATTGTTGGTAGGTTAGCCAACCCACGCTGCCTTAAGAACAGCCAGCCCGGCCGGCGTGACTCAGTAGTTGAGCGTTGACCTAGGAACCAGGAGGTCATGGTTTGATTCCTGGTCAGGGTACATGCCCGGGTTGCAGGCTCAATCCCTGACGGGAGCCGTGTAAGAGTCAGCCGATCAAAGATTCTCTCATCATTGATGTTTCTATCTCCCTCCCCCTCTCCCTTCCTCTCTGAAATTAATTTAAAAATATATTTTAAAAAGAACAGCCAGCCAGTGGGTACAGATGACACAGAATCTGTTTTATGAGTGGCTGATGCAAATGGATGCCAGGATGAAGTGGGCAGAATGCCGAATCCTCCTGCTGTTTGACAACTCCGCTCACAACATGCTTCCATGTTTGGAAAGGATTCAGGTCGGGTATCTGCCCTCAAACTGTACTGCTGTGCTGCAGCCACTGAATCTTGGCATAATTCAAACCATGAAAGTGATGTACAGGAGCCACCTTCTAAAACATTCTCAAACTCAACAGCAGTGAGGATAAAGGAAACGTGAACATCAAGCAGGCCATTGTCATGATTGCTGCAGCATGGTGGTCAGTCAGCAGTTCACAGTGGAACTGCTGTCCACAGTTGTCCACACTTGTGGCAAAACAAAACACGAGAAGGATAGGACACAGCCTGGTAGTTGTGGGCCAACCCTCATTCTGCAAATGTGGCAAACAAGGGGGACAAGAAATGTCAGCAGTTCTCCCTGGAAGAGAAGATGAAACTTGTAAAAGCTACAGACTCAGGCAAGAGATGATGGGGCAAAAGAATTTGGTATCACTCCTTCTACTTTGTCTACATTCCTAAAGGATCGTGCCAAATTTGAAGAAAAGGTGAGGAGGCATTTGTGGAACCCCAGTGGAAAAAGATGAGGAACACTCTCCATGGAGACAGGTGAAATGCTGGCAGAGAGCAGGCACTGTCCCCATAGATTTGACAGGTTTTGACAGAGAAGCAGCAGCCAGTGAACTAGATATTGCCATTGAAAAGTTGTAGCCCTCAGTGGCTATTTCCACCTGTGTCTCAAATGAAGTAAACGTCCAGGATTTTGTCACTGTAGATGATGACCTCATTGTCTTTCAGGAGCTGATAGACACAGAGGTCATCCAGGGCATAGAGGCTGGCAAAAATACCAATGAAGCTGGAAATGAAGATGAGGGGGAGGCATCTTTTTACCACAGCAGCCAAAAATCACCATCACAGAGGCCATCTCAAATGTACAGAAACCTAGATGGTTCCTTTCCACTTGTGTAGGTGTTCCTGATGCAGTTTTTGGACAGCTAAATGGCATAGATGAATATTTAATAAGAAGAGTAACACAAAGTCTTGTTAACTCCAAAATTATAGATTTCCTTTAAACAAAATAATGTAGGCACTATTTTGCCCCTTACTTTGGAAGATGTGGCTTTAGATTTCTTTAGATAGGATATTGAACTTATGTTTTAAGCAATATGATTGTAACAACATTCTAGTCCTCTGAAATAATCAGGAAACTTTCTTTGATGGAATTTGGAAATAAAACTTGACGAATATGTGTGTTCTCTTTTGATTAATCCAGTGGTTCCCAAATTTGTCTGAACCTTAGGATAATTTGAGGATTTTTTTTAAATTTCCAAAGCCCAGACTTTATCCCTGTCCAATTAAATCATGATCTCTGATGATAGGTCATAAGAATTAGCAGTTTTTGAAGCTTCCTGGGTGATTCCAATGTGCAGAAAAGTTTGGAAACTACTAGATTAACCACAGGAAAATCAAGCACACTATGGTCCTGGAGCCAATTTCTTCCCAGTAAGTCTAGCTCAGTGGTTTCCAAATTTTAGCTCACTTCAGAATCACTTAGAAGGCTTGCTAAAACCCAGATTGCTGGGCTCTACCTCTAGAGTTTCTGATTCAGTGGGTTCTAGGTGGGGCCCAAGAATTTGCATTTCTAACAAGTTCCCAGCTGATGCTGATGTGGTTTAGAGTCCATACTTTGAGAACCACCGGTGTAGCTGGATTCTAGCATTTCTTTTTTCAGCTGGCCATCTGAATACTCCCATCACTGTTAAAAAAAAGAAAAAAAGAAAAAGAGAATCATCTGTTCTTACTACAGAGCCGTTAACTCCTTTCTGCTAATTTGGTACTTTCGGAACCTTCTTAGCTATTCTCTTGACTGCTCAGCCAGTTAACCAAGTATTCAGAAAAGGTACATTCGTCTGTGCCCAACGGATTAACAGGAGCCACCTAGCCTATTAAAATGTCTGTGGTACAAATATCACATGATCTCACTTTTTTGTGGAATCTAATGAACAAAATGAATTGACCAACAAAATAAGACCCGAAGCATGGAGGCATGGAACAGACTGACATACCTTGATATGGGGTTGGGTAGATGAGGAGAGAGAAACCAAAGAATTTATATGCATAGTCCATGGACATGGGCAATAGGGTAGTGAAAACCTTGAGGGGTAGGTAGGTAGGGGCTGGGAGGAAGGGGGTAAGAGGATGAGAAAATGGGAGATATCTGTAATACTATCAACAATAAAAATATATTTAAAAAATAAAATGTCTTGTGGTGCTTCAGGCTTACTATTAATAGGGAGCTGGGGTACAGGGGAATTAGGTGCATTTAAGAGGAGACATGATATGATCTGGGAGACAGGTTGTAATATCAGAGAATCTTGTTAATCAGGATCATGGGAGAAAACATAACTCAGTGTTCCTCTCAATTTCCAGACAAGGTAAAAGGAAAATTTGGAGTGAGATAGATGTGTGAGAGTGTTTGGATTGTCCCCCATTTGGATTATTCACAGTGTTCCTCTCCACACCTGTAATCCAGCCTGGACCATGTAATTAAGATGAGGGCACATTATGTTTGCCTTAATTAAAATTACTTTGTAAAGAGCCTTTATTCCTTTGTGTTTGTTCTTCAGAGAAGTCTGCTAGAGCAGAGTTGATTTTAAACTATTTAAAACTATATAAATTTATAATCAGATTTTTATTAAAGTTTTTCTCCTACAGAGAGGCATTTTCAATATCCTTTATAACCCTACTTTGTGCCTCGCCAGCACGGCCAAGGGTGAACCTGAGTGGGGGCGGTGAAGGATTGAGAAAAGACAAGAGAATGAAAGCTGGGTCTCGGTGGGATGCTGCTTCTCTGATGGAAAGACAGCAACAGTGCCCACAAGCCATGTCTTTATTTTATAGCCAGATTCCATGAGACAAAGTAAGGGTGTGGTCAAGATGTTTACAACATTCTCATGGGTTTCGATCCTACTCAATTACATGCACCTGAACTCTATCAAGCCCACATTACTCAGACACGTGGGGCCACGTGTTCGGACCATAGGTTCAAGCTTACAACTATAGCTGTTGGCTATAATTGTCCTGGGAGGGCTCTGCCCTTCAAGCTGGGACTTGCACGTGGCAATGAGAGGACTGTGCCCTCTCATTAGTCCAAGGCTTGAACCTGTCCAAACACTGTAGCCGCTCTCCACACTACTAGTAGTATCCATCCTATATAATAAAATCCTAATGTGCTAAGTGTCCGGTTGTCCGGTCATCTGTTCAACCAATCAGCATAATATGCTAATGATATGCTAAGGCTGCTCAACCACTTGCTATGACATGCACTGACCACCAGGGGCAGACGCTCCAAATGGTAGGTTAGTTTGCTGCTGGGGTCTGGCAGATTAGGACTGAGCAAGAGGGGCTGGACATGCCCTGGAGCCCTCCTGCAGTCCCTGGCTGGCCAACCTCCCTCGTCCCACCCTGGCCCCGATTGTGCACCAGTGGGGTCCCTCAACCTGGCCTGTGCCCTCTCACAATCCAGGACTCCTCGGGGGATGTTGGAGAGCCGGTTTCGGCCTGATCTCGCAGGCCAGGCTGAGGGACCCCACTGGTGCATAAATTTGTGCACCGGCCTCTAGTTCCTAATAAGTTCAATAAATGTCAGTTTCATTTTTCAGAAGGTACACACAATACTTGTAGGTATTGTAGTGTATTTTTTTCCCTTTCAAGTTAATTTTGTGGTTATTTCAGAAACCCATAGCAATTCAGTTACTTTTCTTTATGTACTTAATTGAAATGTGTATAGTAGATTAATCATAGAAAGCACAGCTTCCACCTGAACAAAACAACAATCACAAAACACAGCAGATGTTTAAATGGATGTTTTTGGAAGCTTATTTTGGCTGTTTTTCCTTTTAAACTAGTATGATTTGAATTAAAGGTACTATACATATTTAAAAGTTTTAACACTTAGGAGAGGAACACAATGTCATCTGACTGAGTCCTGTGCTTCTATCTATCTCATTGTCAGAACCTTAATTGCTTTCATTACCTTGTCAGGATGACTGACTCAATTTCTAATTTCTTCCCTCACCGTTCTCCTGACATCTGTTTTGCACATAATATTAGATCTATTTGAATCATGCCATTTCCCTTACCCACTTGTCTGTGGTGGTTCACAAATGCTTACACATAGACACAGACAACAGTTTGGTGATAACCAGAGGGCTGGCGGTAGGCGGAGGTGGGCAAAGGGTGGGGACGGAGAGAGACTTTGCTTGGGACGATTGACATACAATGTAGTGTGCAGATGATGTTTTTTGAGTTGTACACTCGAAACCTGTATGGTTTTGTGAACCAATGTCACCCCAATAAATTTAAATAAATATATAAATAAATAAATAAATAAATAAATAAATAATTTAAGGCAATCTACTGTATTATATTAAATGCTTAAAATTATATTAATAGCCCAGCCAGTGTGGCTCAGTGATTGAATGTAGACCCATGAACCAAGAGGTCACTGGTTCGATTCCTGGTCAGGGCACATATCCGGGTTATGGCTTGATCCCCAGTAGGGGGCATGTTCCTATCTCTCTATCCCTCTCCCTTCCTCTCAAATATCAATAAAAACATATTTTTAAAATTCTATGAATAAATTTGTGACCAATGGGGGGGGGGGGGACACCAAAAAGACTAGATTATTCAGCCGAGTTTTAGCACCCTCTAGAGTTGACCACAATCTGCATTCCAACTTGGTTGCTCTGTACAGTTCAGTGTGCGTGCTGCCCCAATAGACCATTGGCTTCTTTCACTCCATTGAGTTTTCCTTTGCCAGGCTGCCTGGTCCTTCTCTCTACCAAGCTAGGCCACACATTCTTAAAGAATGTGAGTCCTCTTTCTTCCAGCATTCTTGAGATTCTAGTACTTACTTTACCCTTCTTTCCTTCAATTCCTCAGCACTTTTTGTCTCTACCACTCAGTTAAGCACTTAAATGTTTTATCAATGTTCTGTGGCTCTTTATCTCCAGTGGTTCTCAACCTTCTGGCCCTTTAAATACAGTTCCTCATGTTGTGACCCAACCATAAAGTTATTTTCGTTGCTACTTCATAACTGTAATGTTGCTACTGTTATGAATCATAATGTAAATATCTGATATGCAGGGTGGTCTTAGGCGACCCCTGTGAAAGGGTCATTCGACCGCCAAAGGGGTCACGACCCACAGGTTGAGAACCGCTGGTCTAGAGGATTTATCCAGTAATGTCAATGGGGTATTAAAGTCCCCTACTATGATTGTATTGCTACCAATCTCTCCTTTGATATCTTCCAGAAGTGTTTTTTTAAAATTTATTATTATTTTTTTAATGTATTTGGGTGCTCCTGCATTGGAAGCATATATGTTTACCAGAGTTATATCCTCTTGTTGTATCCCTTTAGTATTATGAGGTGGCCCTCCTTATCCCTTGTTGTAGCCTTCACTTTGAGGTCTATTTTGTAGGATATAAGTACTGCTACCCCAGCTTTTTTATCATTTCCATTTGCCTGAAAGATATTTTTCCATTCCTTCACTTTCAGTCTGTGTGAGTCCCTTGTTCTGAGGTGAGTCTCTTGTAGACAGCATATGTATGGGTCATACTTCCTTATCCATTCAGCCAATCGATATCTTTTGATTGGAGCATTTATTCCATTTACGTTTAAGGTTATTATTGATAGGTACTTATTTGTAGCCACTTTTATTCTTTGTGCCTGTGTTCCTTCTTGCCTTTCTATTTCTTCTTTTTACAGTAGTCCCTTTAGCATTTTTTGCATTGCTGGCTCAGTAGTCATAAACTTCCTTAGCCTTTTTTTTTGTCTGTGAAGCTCCTGATTTCCCCTTCAATTTTGAATGATAGCCTTGCTGGATAGAGTATTCTTGGGTTCAGTCCCTTGCTTTGCAACGCTTTGTATACTTCATTCCATTCCCTTCTGACCTGATGTGTTTCTGTTGAAAAATCATTTGATAGTCTAATGGGAGTTCCTTTGTAACTTTCTGTCTCTCTCTTGCAGCCCTTAAGATTCTTTCTTTGTTATTAACATTTGCCATTGTAATTACATGTCTTGGTGTGGATCTTTTTGAGTTCATCTTGTTTGAGACGCTCTGTGCTTGTGTGACATTTTTCTTCCCCAAATCAGGAAAGTTTTCTTTCATTATTTCTTCAAATAAGTTTTCTAATCCTTGCTCTTCTTCTTGTCATCCTGGCACCCCTATTACACATATGTTACTTCGTTTCATGTTGTCCCAAAACTCCTTTAGACTTTCCTCCTGCTTTCTAATTTTTTTCTCCAATTGCTGTTCAGATTGGGTGTGTTTCTCTGCCCTATCTTCTAACTCAGTAATTTGGTCCTCCCCTTCCTCTAATCTACTGTTGAAACCTTCCATCGTGTTTTTTTATTGTAGCTATATCACTCTTGATTTCCTCTTGATTCTTACATAAGTTGTTGATTTTCTCATCTATCTGGTTTATGAACTGTATGACCATTATGCTGAATTATTTTTCTGACATATTACATGCCTCCATTTCATTTAGTTCCCTTTCTGGCAATTCCTCCTTTTCTTTCCTTTGGGGGTTATCTCCCATTTTTGCTATCATCGGTCCAAGGCTTGCTGGCGGGATGCGCAGGGTTGGAGCCAATGATGTGGGCTTGGCAGGCAGGGAACTCAGTCAGAGGCTTGCCTGCGGGATGCACAGGGCTGGGGCCAGTGCTGTGGGCTTGGCAGGCGGGGGCGCAGTTCGAAACTCACCGGCGGGTTGCACAATACCCAGGAATGATGCAGTGGGCAGACAGGAGGGAGGCGCACTCCAGGACCCACAGGAACCCACGTCTGGGGAGGCTGGAGTCCTGGTGTCCATGGTTCTGCACATGAGGTAGCTGGACTTTGGCCAGAGTGCCTGTAAGGTCAGGGATGGCATCTGAGACCCGTCTGGGTGGTGCTGAGGCTGGGTTCCTAGTCACAGCAGCTCTCCCCTTTAAGATGGCGTGGTTTCTGTCAGAGTTGGCCGCCCCAGGAGTGATTTCAGCGGTAGCAGGGGCTCTCCATCTAGGAGAGTCTGGTCTGCCAGCCCCTGGAAGTCCTGCAGGATCTAACTGTCCCTCCCTCATACACACACATACACACACACACACACACACACACACACACACACACACACACCATACATCCACATACTCCCCTTTCGCTCCCTCACTTAGTCACTCACACTCTCTCCCTCACTGCTGGCCACCACCTTCCTCCCCTTTATTTCTTGAGGACCTGCCTTACCAGCCTTTTCTTTTTTCTTTTCTTTTCTATTTTCTTTTCTTCCCTCTCTCTTTCCTTTCCCTTCCCTTCCTTTCTTTCTTTTTTTTGCTACTGTTTGAAAGTTCCAGGGTTTGGAAGGGACAGCTGGACCCTTCAAACATGGGGAAAACTCCTTTCAGCAATCCTCTCCCTGCACTATCAATGATCAGGGCACATACCAGCCCTTTCTGGCACTAACAGATCTTGGTGTTGTGTTCCAGAACCACCCAGCCTGATGATAATAGAAAACTCTAGGAGTTTTCTTTGCCCTATTCCTAAGGGCTCTTTAATTAAAAAGAAGGAAATTGGCAGTGACCTCAGGGTCCCCTGGCTCTGTTTCTTGCCTCAACAGTGTTTGGGCAGAAAAGACACAGGGACACTCCTTTTTCTAGCCTCTGACCACCCTCCAACCTCTTTTTCAGTTACCTCCTTCAGATCCATCTCAGCCATCCTCAGTCCCTGAGACCAGCCAACATCGTTTTTTGAGCTTAACTTACTGCCAAGCAGCCATGAGCTCCCAAATTCGTCAGAATTATTCCACCAGGGTGGAGGCTGCTTTCAATTGCCTGGTCAACCTGCATCTGCAAGCCTTCTACACCTACCTCTCTCTGAGCTTCTATTTCAGCCACCAAGATATGGCTCTGGAGGGCGTGGGCCATTTCTTCCGTGAGTTGGCTGAGGAGAAGCACAAGGGTGCTGACTGTCTCTTAAAGATGCAAAACCAGCGTGGTGGCAAGGCCTTCTTCCAGAAGGTGAAGAAGCCTTCTCAAGATGAGTGGGGTAAAACTCAGGATGCCATGGAAGCTGCCATGGCCTTGGAGAAAAACCTGAACCAGGCCCTTTTGGATCTGCATACCCTGGGTTCTACCAGCACAGACCTTCATCTCTGTGACTTCCTGAAGAACCACTTCCTGGATGAGGTGAAAATCATCCGGAAGATCGGTGACCACCTAACCTCCATAGGCTGGCCAGCCCCAAGGCTGAGCAGGTTGAGCATCTCTTCAAATGGCTCACCCTTAAGGATGACTAGGAGCCTTTAGAACCTAGAGGCCTTTGAGGACCCCTCTGCATCCCCCTAGTGTCTGGCTTCTTGTTTGAACCTCTCTCTGAAACCATTAGGCATCCTTTTAACTCTCCCATGTTTTGAGCCAAAGTTAATAAAGTTTTTTGCAGCAAAAAAAAAAAGGAAACTAAGTTATTGACTGCCTATTATATCTCAAACACTGTTTCATTTATTAGTATTTCAAGAAAACCATAATACAAAAGGACAAATAGGCTCAGATAATGTAATTCCAATGTTGCAGACCTACTGAAGAACTTCATGCTGAGGCTAGTTCTTTGAAATAGATTCTGGTAGCATATTCTGGCCACCAGAGGGCAGAGGTAGACTACATAAAGGAGACAATTTAGTCAACTGAAGAAACCTTAGAAGCAGTCACTTGTAATTTCTCTTAAGGTAGAGATTGAGAGGAAAAGTACTGTAAAAGGAAGTCTGAGAACTGTCCTTATCCCTATATCCACACTTCTACTTCTTCCAAAGAGTTGAGAGATGTAGAAAGGGGAGGACATCTGGGAAGAGGCTTCACCACCGGTATGGGGAGATGCTGGGGGTGCAGATTATTGCTCACAAAGTGTTGTGCTCTACTTAGGAATTCCACTCCCAATTCTCTTAATCAGTATAAGATGTTAGCTTCAATTGACTGATGAAAAAAATGTAACTCAAATTCACTTACCAAAATGCAGAGGTTGGGCAGTAGTAAAACATGAGTTAGATTTAGGAGTCATGTAACATGAAAACTGGAAGGGTCCTCAAACAGTCTAGTCCTCCTTTCCTCTTCATTGATGGAAAAATTAGTACCCAAAGTGTTGACCTACTCATCAGGATCACAAGCAGAAAGGAAAAGAATTGGGTTTCTTTATGCTTTATGGCTTTCTATAAGGACAGATCCTCTTGTTACAGTTGAGAAAAATTAATGATTGAATCACTCTCCAAAGGTAAAGAAATGGTATTTTATAGCTCACTGGTGACCTAAATGTACTTCTTAGTTAGAACCCCACCTTGCACTTAAATAACTTAGACACATAATATTTAATTAGCATAACAATTTATTAGCAAATGAAATAACACATATAGGATCTTATGTAGTAAACATCATGAACATATACTTCCAGAGAAAAAGGATCTGCTATTAACCAACTCCCCCTCTCCTACAATAGGCTGCAATCATCAATAACTCATTATCATTCCATAGAGTAGAGGTGGGGAACCTTTATTTTGCCAAGGGCCACTTGGATATTTATAACATCATTTGCAGGCCCTACAAAATTACCAACTTAAAAATTAGCCTGCCATATTTAATTAATTCACCCCTAATGTTTTGGCAGGGCCAGATCAAATGATTTCGCAGGCCTTATATGGACCTTGGGCCGGACACACCCCCCACTGCCATAGAGGGTTAAGCATGATTTATGTGTAATAGCATCAAGGCACTTGCTTTAATTAAAAAAGATATATGTGGTATAAAACATATTCCTAAAAGTCACTGACCTAGAATAATTGGAAAAAAAAGGCAGTATACTTTTTTAGTGAAGTGACAAGACTCAGAATTTGAGTTAACTCATATATCACCCTGTTATTGTCTTAATTTGTGTATAAAATTGCAAGGAGACAAAAGGTAGCATTTTATAAAGATTGATTTGTTCACACTAATTTTTGAGAAATCATGGCAGCATCAGAATTCAAACAGTAATTTCCCAACTGATTTGAATTAAAAGATAACAGCTGTTTCACTCCAAGTATTATCTTATTAATTTAGGGATGGAGAATGTGGCAGTGGAAGAGAACTTCTTAAAATAAGTTTATTAAACCTGCAGTTAAAAATCTTTTCTGGCTTAAGCGCTTGTCTGTTTGACAACTAAAAAACCTTCAGTTAGAAATTTAGTCACTGGTATTTTGTAGTAAGATTGTGATTATATGGCCTTTTTCAGTCATAATCCAAGTCCAAAGAAAGGTTATATGCCTGGTTCCAGTGTAGACTTACAAACATACTATCTCCAGTAAAGGCATTTGGTGTCATTATTCCAGTTTTCATAATTCGATATATCCTTCCTATTTTACATCACTACGAGGAAAAGAAAATACATACCAAACCCCCTACAATCTAATATAATGCTTATTTAACATGTTTACTTTAAAATTTAAAGTGCAAAATACTTTTAAAAAAATAATCCTTGTCAGGATAAAAAATACCTTATAAAAATAAATCTCCACCACTCCCACATCCAAATTCTCCATTCCTAGTTACTAATATATTTTTTTAAAAAACTAAAATGTACCTTTAAGTTACAGTATTTCAATAGAATTTTACTTTAATAATAGGCTATGATAACAAACCAGCTGGTATATTATTTTGGCCTGTTCCATTATAATTTTCATTCTTGTTATTAGCACTCAAATTAATGATTCCATTTATGATTATCTAAAATCTTTCTACCAGCGCTCTCTTCTTGGGAGCATGCCTGAGCCTTTTCCTTCCTCCCTCTCCCCACCAGGCAGTTACCTTTGCCTTTCTTTCTCCTGAGCTCCAAGGGCCCTTCTTTTGCTTCTGCAACATGTTTCCTGAGCCCAGGTAGCCCCGCTGGCTCACTTCTATTACCTCTGTAACTTTCTAAATAAACTTAATCTGAAACAAACACACAAAAAATCTTTATTTAAAAAAAAAAAGCCAAATTACTTCAGAGCCTAAAAGCTTTCTAGATTCAATTTCCTCCTTTTGCAGTTTTTAAGCCCAGTTTCAAATAAGGCATCACTATAACAGATAAAGAAAACATTGGGGGCGGGGGGGAGAAAGAGAGAAACATCAAAGAACAGAAAAATTAAGCAAAGTCTAAATCCTATCGATTGAGTTTTTACTACGTCACTGTGGAATCATTCCCTGAATAGACGGAGGCATCCCTGCCTCCTTCTTTGCCTCAATTGCCTGCCTCCTGCTAAGACCTCTGTCCAGGCTCAGTTCAGCTCCTCCATAAAGCACCTCCAAGTGCCACTGTGTGTCACTGAGTTACCACATGGTTCGCCTACTGGATTCAGTATCAGAGTCCCAGCACCCGGCACAGAACTCTAGAGTTCTGCATAGGTCTTCAGGAAGTGTTTGAGGAATTATCTACATTGATGCAAAAAGAACTTATAGTTCATCTATACCACTACATAGAGGAAAACAATTCATTAAAAACTTTAATAAGGCTCACAGACCTTTAATTTATCATTATAATGCCTAGATTCAATTTTAAGTTCCTAAGAAATTCACTGCAGCCCTTTTCTAAGAGCAGAGCTAACACCCAAATTACTAAGAGAACACAATATACATTTAAAGACCACCATTTACCATACTGTAAATTTAGCGACAAATTTGGCTTCAATGTCTACTATTGTTTAAAAGCTAAGTCAGTCTACCTAAATCTCGTTTTCCTTTGGTCCTAATGAAAATTTTTTTAAAGTAATTGTCAACTAGACATCTGTCCATTTTACTGCCATCAGAGGCACGGATAGTACTATAGTCACTACTGCTCCACAGTAGGTCAACCTGGGCTTTTGTCCCAACGCTGGCTAATGCATGCTTCTCAACTCTCTCATCTTTGGTGAATCTGTGCCCCTCTCCTTTTAGAAACAGAACCCAGTTTTGACCTTGCTCTCAAACTAAGGTGTGTCTTCTAATCCTGACCTCCCTACTATTGTGCGGGGTTAACCAGGGATTGGATCCTATTCAACTGAATGCCTCTGTTTTCTCCCTTATTTAGTCAGCGGTGGTGTTTTCAATGATCTACTCCTTTCACCCCTCTCCTGAATGTCAATCCTTAGTCTCTCTGTGCATGGGTACCCTCCACTCCTCTTATTGTAGCAAATTTAAAAATAAATAAGGTTGTAAAGTTTTAACCATTAAGTATGTACACAATACATTTCAATTAAATGACCATTTTAAGATATTCAGAATTTTGTACGTTTGTCAATAAGCAATGAGAAAATGTTCATTTAGACACTGAAGTCTAGAGTAAGCAAGATATTTTTGTATCAATAAAACTTAACTCTACCCACGCAGAAAGGGTAAGATATACATTCTTGAGAAATCTTAAATGTTTTTACAACTAGTTACCAAAAGCAGAATCTCGTTTGTCTGAGTGGAAGAGGTACAGTGGGGCCTTGACTTACGAGAGTTTAATTCGTTCCGTGACGGAGCTCATAACTCAAATTACTCGTATGTCAAATCACTGTGACGTTCGCTGCGCCAACTAGCGGTGGGGTATCTAAAGCTGGCTCGTAACCCGAATTTTTTTGAGCTTGCAACTCAAAGCAAAAAATCGGCCGAGAGACTGCTCGTATCTCAAAAAAACTCGTTAGTCGGGACACTCGTAAGTCAAGGCCCCACTGTACTAATCAGAGCACAATTCAAGACTTTGCTAAATGCACAAAGCTCCAGAATTGTTCATATCCACATATGAAGAGAAAGGTTAGGTAAAGGTCAAATTCTGTTACTCCATTTTGCTAAGGAGTTTTTCAAATTTTTTGGACTTTTTTTTTTTTTACTGTGCTAGTGTTTGCTAAATTATAGAGTTGTCTTAAACATGTACTCTACTCTGTCAGGCAGCATTAGACATCTATAATGGTCTGGATTCAAACCTAGCCTGGGGGAGGAAGGCAAGAAGGATTAAAAACAAATGATTAACCAACAGAAAAGGCACAGACGCTTCCAAAGGAACATCAATAATTAATTTGTACATGTTTTAGTGAAAACAAAGCTAATGCTTACTGCATGCACTTCTATTTCAGAAAGACTATCAATCCCCAATTGACCCTTGCTAAAATGCCATGGGAAGCAAAGAAATCACTGCTAAGTAACAAATTCTTAAGGGAAACTGTCAATCATTCCTATTTGTAATCTGTCCTTAACAGTTTGCCTCGAGCTCATTTAAAATACTGTATAGAATTGCAGAGTCAGCATTCTGCCTTTTATCTGGCAAGCTTGTCACTGGTAATGAGACATAGCAGTTTAGGACAGATGCCATGGAAAATACACTAAATTACTGAAAGCTAAGGAATTATCTGCATTGATGCAAAAAGAACCTATAGCTCATCTATAGCACTACATGAAGGAAAAAAATTCATTGAAAACATTAATAAGGATCACAAAAATTTCAAGTATGCAAGTTGCTATTGGCTAGACATTTTTCTTCTTTTCATCTACTTATCCAGCTGATGACTGGAAAGACCCTGAATTTATCATTATAACTCCTGAACTCAATTTTTAAGTTAAGAAATAATCAGAAACAGGGACAGAGATCACAGAAAAGTCAGGGGGGATTCTCATTATTTTGGCTGATTATGAAGAGCTCTTTGCTTACCGACTTACCCTAAACAAAAAGGTATGACGAAAACAACTGATTTACAAAGAATGTTCTGTATAATGTGAAGTTAGCTGGTAGGATTTCACAAACATGCTCAACCATCAGTCTCCTGATGGATCTGTGCCTATGGTTTCCTGCCTTTAGGAAAGGAATAGTACTTTCCTATTAAAAGTCAGAGATCTCACTGCCATCTGGGGAGCAGAAACTGGGTATGGAGAAGTACAAATAAGAAAAAGACTTGAATAGCTATTACCTTGTGCTCCAGAGGCCTCTTGATCTGTTGGTACAATATCAGACACAACATCTTTCCCTGCCTCCTTTCCACTCTCTCTCCAAAGAGCCGTATCATATAGGCTAGAGCATATCTCATATAAATGCCAACTCCACTCCTTTCCTTCTGGAGAAGGAAGAGTCCACATGCCTATCTCCTCAAAGAGGATGGTCATGCCTGGGCAGTGTGGCTCAGTTAGTTGAGTGTTGTCCCATGCACCAAGAAGTCACTGGTTCAATTCCTGGTCAGGGCACATGCCCAGGTTGCTGACTTGACCCCCAGTAGGGGGTGTGCCGAAGGCATCCGATCTGTTTTTCACATTGATGTTTCTATTTCTCTCTCCCTTTCCCTTCCTCTCTCTCTAAAAAAATCAATAAAACTTTTTTTTTTTTTTTAAAGATGATCATTAAGTTTAAGGGCTACTTCACAGTTCAATTCAATAGACATGTAATTCCAAGAGCACTCCCTATTTGCAAGAAAGCTTAAAACCACAATATTTTCTTCTTTCTGATTCTGCCCAAGTATAAGCTCTGCTGCACTTTTGTATCTACGAAGGCCATCAGCTTCGAAGGAAGAATAATGTCTAGCCAATAGGTTAAAATTTCAAGTATGCAAGTTGCTATTGGCTAGACATTTTTCTTCTTTTCATCTACTTATCCAGCTGATCACTGGAAAGACTCAGACCATTGGGAAAACATATTCCTTTCTGATTTTGACATTCTTCTGCAAAAGCTATCGCTTCATGTACACTATAAAAGAAGCTTTCATCTTCCTTTTTGCAATACTCTCCCCGGACCAAGGAATCCTTCACAGAGGGATTGCATTGAGCCAGCAGAACTTGTATGCCAATGGCTTCATAATCTCTGCGAACTTCTTTCAGCGTATGGATCCCTGCTGTATCTAAAAATTGGATTGCACTGCAGTCAATCACTATGGTATGGAGTTCCAAGGGATCATGGGAAAGTTTCACTGCAACTTCATCCTGAATTCCACTGACAGTCACTGTTTCCTTTTTTATCTTTCTCTTTGCTGCCTTCTTCTGAGCTGCCTTTACTAAGATTGGGTTGAGAGTTTTTTTGTATAAAGCAGATTTAAAACATTCTTTGTTTATGTAGTAGAGAGGGGCTACAAAGCGGAAAATCTTGATGCCCGGGTTAGCCTGAAGGTTTTTGTAAGCAGATGTGGATTCAAAAATTTCCGATTCTTCCACTAAGCCAAGCAATGAACTCTCAGGCTTCTGCGTACGGAGGATGACACAAAACATAGAAAAACAAACGCCTATAAGCAGGCCTATTTCAGTACTTATCAGTGCAGTGGACAGCATAGTAACAAACCAGATAACTGTATCCATTCTGCTAACCCTCCACATCTTGGGCAGATCCTTAAATTTACATAAAGCTCCCCGGAGATTTACAATAGTGATCACACCCAGGACACTTTTCTGAAGGGAATAGAATAAAGGAGCTATTACCAGGAGAACCAACAAAAGAACCAGAGCTGTCACTACACTAGAAAGCTGAGTTTGGCAGCCTGTTGATTCTTTAACCAACGTCTTTGCAAGAGCTGCACTAGTAGTAAAACAGTGGAAGAAGGAAGGGATGATATTGCAAAAGCCAATGGCATACATTTCCTGGTTAGCTCTGACTGTATAGCCATGTTTCTTGGCAAACATCTCAGAAAGTGATACAGTGATAGCAAAACCAATGATAGACATAGCTATTGCATCTGTAGCCACATTAGGAATTAAGTTCCAGTCCGGTGCTTTGGGTGGCATAAACCCAGTGGGAATATGTCCAGCAACACTGGTATTGTATTTCTCATTTAGTTTTCCAAAATGAGAGGCTAATGTCGCTGCCACAACAACAATGAGTTCAGTAGGAATCGGTGCCTTAAGCTTGGACTTGAAGCGCTCATTGAGTTCTTTGGTTGGCAAAAGAACCAAAAGGCACAAAAGGCTGGTGATGAGATCACAGAGATTGGTCTTATGGATGTTTCTGAAGATATGTATCCAAGTAGTGATGAGTGAGCCCACGCCACCACTCCGAGGAAGGCTGAGCCCAAGGAGATACTTGGCCTGAGATGTAAGAACAGTGAAGGAGGCACCAGTGACAAATCCACTCAGCAAGGCATCTGAGAGGTAGACGGAAACAAAGCCCACTTGAAAGAAGCCCATCGCTACCTGGAAGGAAGGATATACAAGTGTTAAATATAAATGGAAAAGAGGCACTAAATCCTGTATTACCTTGGCATTTTTTTTGCATGGAGACATATCAGAGCATCACAGAATATCAGAGCTAGAGAAAAACACACTCATATATCAATCCTCTCGTTTTAGAGACAGGGCTCATTTTACTGACACTCAGAGGGCTAAGCACATTATTACTCATTAGCCTAGATGAGACAGTAACTTAGGATTCCTACCTTCTTAAACTCCTAAAACAACTCTCTGTACACCACCTCTCCGCTTCATCCAAGCACCAAATAAAGCAAGCTACTCTTCCCCTTCCCTTATTGGTTCCAAATGCCTGTAGTAGAGATGTAATGTTGGCACTGACTCCTGATGCCAGAAGGCAGGGGCATGATGACAATGGCAGATGAGTGGATTCTATAGGAGACCCAAGAAGAATTTCATTTCTAATCCTTTCTCCTGGTTGATAATATAATATAGTGTTCAACTTTTTCCTGTGCAACAATCCAAGAGAACTACTATCTTAACAATTCTACAGGAAAGAGGGGGTGGTCATCTATAGTTTGAAAAACTCCTGCACTCCTCCTCTCCTAATCCCCATTGTTACCATTCCTGCCTGCCTGTTAATGCTGATTCTGCCAATAACCAACCTGCATAATCTCAAACAAAGCAATTTTTCTTGACATATAAAATCAAGAAATTGTATTAGGTGGTCTGAGGTCCCTTTCTGGTCTAAATTTTTACAACCAAATAATTAAAATCTGGTTGACTGAAATTCATTGGTTAAGGGGCAACCTAGAGTTGAGAAAAGAGAAGCAGCTTTATCTTTCCTAGAGAGTCAAACCAGGGTTTGAATTTCGGCTTTACTCCTCACATATCTTGAGTATTCAATAAATAATAGTTTTAATTATTGTGATATCTAAGATCCCTTACAGATCTGAGATTTCATGCATAGTGATTTCTTTGGTAAGAAACCACCAATCTCATCCCATTGTTTCTTACCTGATAAACTCCAGCCATAAAGGTTACGGTGCTGCCCACTGTAATTGCGTAACAACTTCTGTCACATATCCTGTCTGATGTCTGGTTTAATGATATGCTCCCATTCGAAACCGTTCCTAACGACAGGGCAATATGGGCAGTGTCAAAGCCAGCTCTGTGTAGTTCTCGGTCAACTACCTCACCAATCATAAGGCACAGTATTCCAAAAATGCCCACAGAGATGTGACGGGAAGTCCCGAATAGGAAATAAATGATGCTTGCAAAAAAAGATGTGTACAGACCATAGATGGGTTCTTGGCCAGCTAAAAGGGAGTAAGCAATCGATTGGGGAACCAACAAGATGCCCACAATTAAGCCGGACATCACATCTCCTAAAATGTTTTTCTTCAGGTCATATTTTGGGAGCCACTGCAAAAAGGGAAGGAAACCAAAAATCGTATGTTTTGCTTTGGTTGGGCTGCACTGGCAACTCTTCTGTAGTTTTTTGATGATGAATTGCTTAAAGTTAGTATTTGATTTCTCTTGAGGCTCCATGTGGATCCTAGGATAATGTCTGCATTGATTTGTGGCTTCAAGTTGCTGGAAGTCAGTATTTGATTCCTTTTCAAGTTCCACATGGATCGCAGATGGAGGATTGTATTGGTCTTTTCCTTCAAGTGAAAGGTCATGTTGCTCTGTATTTTCCGAAGACATTTCTGAAGACAGATGCTTTAGCCTCCTACCCCAGAGAAAATACCAGAGTTACCTCATTAAGTAATTCTCAGTGCTCAACATTTTAACAGCCCTACTTGTCATTCATGAGAGTTAAAAGGAGTTCAGTTTTGATGTTAGGTATCTTACAGTCACATTTAGTTGAGCCTCATTTGTCTTGATTAAAAAAAAAAAAAAAAGAACCAGACCATAAACAGCCAAGTCAAAGCAAATAATTCACTGGATCCAGGACTTCCTGAGAGTAAAAATCATTTAAGGATTCTTTTCCATCCCTGCCTGGTTCCCCCTATAGTTTTTCCCTCCAGAAAAGGTATCAGGGTAGCCTATTTCCTCCTTTCTATATGCTATCAATTATCTTCTTTTCAGGTTTTTCACACCCAGATATACTGCAAATAGGATCTGGTCCCAAACCTTCATCCCTACCCGCAAGTCCCTAAAACAAGGAAGATGTTCTTTGTTGTTGTTTTTTTTTTTTGGGGGGGGGGAAGGGAGGCTCTTTAAATAACTTCCTAATTGTTGAAAATAAACATAAAGAAGAAAAAGCAAGTGAAAGAGTAAAAATAAATGTGTGTTTTTTTTTAAAAGAAACTAGGGCAGAATGCATTTAGGTCTTTGAACAACACTCCTTTGCTTGGTAGGAAAGAGGATAGAGAAGCTGATACAAGATTATTAAAGCATATGAATGTCAAGAGCCTGGGTGGGCTGATTGGGCAAGTGTCCGATATATGCTCTGGAAAGTTTTGGTCTATTCTACTTTCTTTTAGTACAGAGTCATATCTGCCGTGTTCATGCAAATAAAGATTCGCTTTACTGTTCTAAGTACACACACTGAAGGGAGGTATAATGTTGCTCTGTACTTCTACTTGGGGGGTAACTAGGTAGTCCTGCATCTCTGGGTCCTAAACTACAGAACTAGTGCCATAAGACCTTCCCCTGTAACTATAGGAAAGTGAAGAAAATAAAATTAACCAAAAAGAAGGGGCAACTATAACAACAGAAAAATCTTGTAGTAAGAGTAAAAGAGGAGGAAAAAGCAAGAGGTTCTCAAAGTATTACACTGTTTACCAAATAATTCACAAATCAGTGTCTCTGTATTAGCTGCTTGCTTAACTTAGCATGGCCATCCACCTCTCCGCCTGTCAAGATCCTAATCATTTTTAAAACCCATTTAAAATTCAACCTCTTATACAAAGCACTGACCAATCTCTCCTAGCCCAAATGAATCATTATATCCTCTCTGTCCCAAAGCATTCTGCACTCCGTTATAGTACTAACCACACTCTTGTATTTGTTCAGTAGGATTCTCTCCAGCTCTGGGAGGAAAGGACATCTTGTTCATCATTGTAATCATCAATGAATGAAATATTATAACTCTCAGAGAACAGGCTTACAAAATGTTTGAATGAATAAACAAATTTATGACTATAGCCAGAGAGAGATAAAATATACTAGATGGAGGACTCAGGAAGTTTTCTGTTTTGGAACTGACAGAAAAATAGGACCTTGTGAGGTTCTATAAACGTAATATTACCAAAATGTCATAATCCAGGACCCAAGATCCATTTAAGAATACAAGATACGTAAAACCACACACATTAATTTTGTTTAGGATGAAGGGTCATCCCACTAAACAAAAGTAAAATAATAGCTACTCTGATAGTTTTTAAAGTAAATAAGGAAAAAAATAATAGATATAGATGGCTACATACCCTGAGCAAGTCAATCAGATTGGTGGATACACACAGGTCTTCATTCCTCAATGCAACCAATCTGTAACTCTCTTCTCACTTCCTACTTTCAGGCCACTCTCTAGTGCACTTATGTCCTGTCATTCTGTTTTGGACAACTCTTGGTGATTTGTGGGTCAAAAGTCTTTTCCAAACCTAAGATATGCAAAAGGGACATAAGAAAAACGTAACATATAACTATTTAGCACTTAAGTTTACGTGTCTCTCACACTAGAGTAACTAGAGCAGTGATGGCGAACCTATGACACACGTGTCAGAGGTGACACGTGAACTCATTTTTTTGGTTGATTTTTCTTTGTTAAATGGCATTCAAATATATAAAATAAATATCAAAAATATAAATCTTTGTTTACTATGGTTGCAAATATCAAAAAATTTCTGTATGTGACACGGCACCAGAGTTAAGTTAGGGTTTTTCAAAATGCTGACATGCCGAGCTCAAAAGGTTCGCCATCACTGAACTAGAGTATACATTCAAGGACAGACACCAAGTCATTCTCATTTCCACATAACCCAGCACTAACACGATGCCTCACACCTGATATGTATGGCTATGTATCTGTTCATTGGTGAAGTTTTGGTGAAGTTTCAAGTAAATATAATGAAGACAAAAAATCTTCCTTATATTCTCTTATCACAAATTATTAGCAATGTTCATTTATGTGTGATGCAAAAAGAGCCACCATAGGGCTTATATCAGTACTACAAGCACTATGACATATTGATTCTAGTATAAAGCCCAATATAAGACAAAATAATAAAATACCCAAGAAGAAAATAACTTAATGTAAAATCATGATCAAATATATTAAACTAGAGGCCTAGTGCACGGATTCGTGCACCAGTGGGGTCCCTCAGTCTGACCTGCAGGGATCGGGCCGAAACCGGCTCTCGAACATCCCCTGTGGGGTCCCAGATTGCGAGAGGGCACAGGCCAGGCCGAGGGACCCCATCAATGCACGATTGGGGCGGGGAGAGACTACAGGAGGGCTCCAGGGCGTGTCTGGGACATCTTTCCCAGTCCCAATTGGCTGGACCCCAGCAGCAAGCTAACCTACCGGTTGGAGCATCTACCCCCTAACGGTCAGTGTGTGCCATAGCGACTGGTTTAAAGATCGTAAGGCCAGACACTTAGCATATTAGGCTTTTATTATATAGAACCAGAGGTCAGGTGCATGATGTTTGTGCACTGTGGGGGGGGGGGAGTCCCTCAGCTCGGCCAGTGCCCTCTAGCAGTCCAGGACATTCCAGAAGGCAGTCAGACATTCCCCAAGGGGTCTTTAGTGCTGCCACAGAGGCAGGAGAGGCTCCCCGCCACTGCCACTGTGCTTGTCAGCTGTGAGCCCGGTTCTGGCTGAGTGCGCTCCCCATGTGGGAGCGCACTGACCACCAGGGAGCAGCTCCTGCATTGAGTGTCTGCCCACTGGTGGTCAGTGCACGTCATAGCGACCGGTCGTTCCACCGTTCAGTTGATGTGCATATTAGGGTTTTATTATAAAGGCTAGTTACTTGCACAGTAATTCGCTGCTTTCAAAAAGATTTTAAATACACCTCCCATTTGCCTCCTTAATAAATCTGAGAACAGTGTATGAATTCCTATCTCTAATATGAGCAAAGTCAAAGTTTAGTCACTTGCTCAACTGGTAGAACCAGATTCCCAAACCTCATCTTCCAATTTCCAAGCTTAACTCTCTAAAATACCACATGGCCCCTGGCAGGGGGTGGGTTATAAAGGTCAATAGGAGAAAAAAGGGCACACACGGTGGCCAAGTTCTCAACTCATTTCTGGATTATGGTTAATTTTAATTGGTGAAGGGAGCAAACTGCTTGACATAGGTTTGGTAAAAGGTTAAGAATAAAGTTACTTTTACCTTTCATATTACACACCTGCATTGGTAATATTTTCATTTTATTTTTCCATTAGGACTAATGTTGTAAAATTTACGTCTGTAGCTACATTTTGGTTAGAATAATTTGTATCCCAGGCAATAGTCAAACAAGGCAAGCAGGCTCTTGCTTTCATTTACTTTTGCTGCCCCTCTAACTGGAATGCTAGAATTTTTCTCAAATGCTGCCTTAATCAGTTCCTTGCTAGACACGATATATAAAATAGCACTACTGCCGCCACCACGCTCCCCGCCTGGGCACATCCCTGCCTTCCACTCCTATCTCCTTTACTTTGCTCTATTTTTCTCCCTGACCCTCTCATCATTGCCTACCATGCATTTACTTTTTTTTTCTATCTTTCCCATGAGAGCAATAACCTGCTGTTTTATTAAATTCTTAGCAAATATTGTTGAGTGAATAAATGAAAGAAATGTTTTGTAAAAAGGAGTTACCCCTCTCTGTCCACCCTCCACACACAATAACCAAGCTTGTGTCAAGACGTTATACAGTTTGGCAAGTATCTGCCTGAGGGTTTATGCTCACTAAAAGTTATGTCAATAATCAAAAATCACCCCTAGCCCTAGCCGGTCTGGCTCAGTGGATAGAGTGTCGGTCTGTGGACTGAAGGGTCCCGGGTTCGATTCCAGTCAAGGGCATGTACCTTGGTTGCAGGCACATACCCAGTAGGGAGTGTGCAGGAGGCAGCTGAATCAATGTTTCTCTCTCAATGATGTTTCTAACTCTCTGTCCCTCTCCCTCTCCCTCTGTAAAAAATCAATAAAATATAAAAAAAATATTTAAAAAAAATCACCCCTAGTAAATCTCATCTAGATCTCTGCAAAGTCCTGTGTCATTTCCAGATCTTCCCCTAGGAGGCAGCACATTGTAGTACTGTACTTACTCTATTAAACCAGAGATCTATTAAAATGCAGGTTCCCAGGCAAGTCCAGAGATGAGATCTAAGACTCTGCAGCCTGGATGATGCTGAGCCAGTGAGCTGAAGGCCAAACTTGGAGAAATACTGGGTATGATCTGGAGTCAGACAGATCCCAGCTATACTGTCTAACAGCAATATGGCACTGGGTGAAAAACTTCATTTTACTCAGCATCAATTTCTCACCTATAAAATGGGGACAGCATCACTTAACTTGCAGGGGTGTTAAAAAGCTACCACAAGTAAAGTACCTAGCACAGTGCCTGACATATAGCATTTGCTCAATAAATGATAGCTACTAGTCTCTGACCCTTGAGAGTCGTGAAGGGGCCAAAAAGGGGCTCATTTCTTTCCAACAGGTTTAACTCTCCATTTCTTGACTCAATTATTTATTTATTATTTTTTCGTGTGTATGTTAATCCTCACCCAGGATATTTTTTCCATTGATTTTTAGAGAGCGTGGGAGGGAAGGAGGGAGAGGAAAAAAAACACACATGGATGTGAGAGAGACACATCAATTAGTTGCCTCCCCTATGCCCCTGACCCTTCAGTCCACCCACCCCCGCTCCATGCACTGAGCCAAACCAGCCAGGACTTGACTCAATTTTCAAAAACAAGAACTTCTGCTTAACCCACTATTGGATAATCACATTAGTTCCAGATTTCACATAAAGAGCCCTAGGGATAAAGGTGTGTGTGGGAGTGGGAGTGGGGGGAGGGGGGAAGAGAGTGGTGGTAATAGAACAGGTACCAGAAAGGACTTTAAGTCTTGAATGCTTCTAACTCTCCATAGTCCCCAATCCGTGCAAGGAAAGGGCCCCGTCTGCCATTCTCTGAGTTGGGGAGTACAAGCCCTAGCTCTGCACATGATCTGCTGTGTAATTCTAGGCAAGGCCCTGGTCCCCTCTGTGTCCTCTCAGTGTCCCCATCCATCCACGAGAGAATTTCAAGTGAGTCTATGAATCTCCAAGAAGCCCATTCAGGTCCTCATTTATACTTAACCAGGTGTGTGATTTTAAAGACCAAGATAATCAAGTCCTCTCTGGTGTCCAGGTCTCAGTCGCCCATTTGTGGGGGAGGAGAAAGAGGGTTAGTGGTGGCAGCTCATTCTCCTGGGTTCTGCTCCCGGAAATCTGGGTTCGACAGGGCTTGACCCGACCGAAGCGCAACGCTTTTATCTGCGACTGCGACGTGCTTGGGGCACTCGGTGCGACGCGTGGGCTGGAGGGAGGAGCCAAGCACTCAGCCGGAGGAGCGGGGCCGGCGGACCGGCGGGGGAGCGGGGCTTTGACACTTGCCCTGCCCCGCCTCTGCCCACCCACGGAACAACCCCGACCGCGGGCTGCCCGCGAAGCCCACGGCGACAGCTGGCCCGGACCTCCTCCCAGCACGCCCGGGGCCCAGGCCGGGACCACCCGAAGAGCAGCCGGCTGGCCGCGTGGAGCCGGCATCGCTCCCCGGCCCTCCGCCCTGCTCGCGTCCCCTCCCCTCTTCTCACCTCTCAGGTCTGGGCCGCCCCGCGCGATGAGGCCCCGCGCAGCGTCCTCCGCGGTGCGGAGCAGAGGGCACACGACCGCGCGGGCAGTGGCTGCCGGCCCGGAGCCAGCCTCCCTTTTACCGGCTCGTCCCCTTCCCCGCCCATCTTCCGGCCCCGAGGAGGCGGGGCCCGGCCGGCCGGGGGCCGGGACCCGGGGGCGCGGGGACCAGGTAGCCGCCGAGGGGTGCGGAGAGCTAATCCCGAACGAACGCCCGGGCCGTGGCAGTCACGTGGCACCGCGGGCAGGAGACGCGGCCGCCGGCCAATGACCGGGCCGGGCTGGAGGGGGTGCCGCCCCCTCCCGCCGCTCTCCCCGTCGCGATTGGCTGTCCTGGGCTGGAATGCCACGCGTCCCGGATTCTGGGGCGGTCCCTGCTGCTTCCCGCGGTGGTGAGTCCGTGAGTGGGTGTTCCCGGCGTCTCCACCTTAACCCGGGGGTGTGGCGAGGAGAACTGTCCCGAACGGCGCGGGAGCGCGCTGCCCAGAGCCCGAAAGTGCTCCGCGTTTGCGAGTCTCTGACGCCTTGGGACCCGGTTCCTTCCCACCCCCCTTTACAGACGGGGAAATGGAGGCCGTGAGTGGGAAAGGCCGCCCAGAAAGTTAGATTTTCCTACCCGAGTGTAACTTATTCTCCATCCAAGGGCCCAAGAGCCAGAGGCTCTTTTTAAAATGTAAAAAAAAAAGGTAAAATAAATATAAAATGTCATTCCAATTCCCCTTTAAAGCCCTCAGTGGCTTTCCTTGACATGTATAGATAAACTAAAATCGTCCCTGTTATCTTTAAGGTACTGGATGTCCTCTGGCTCCTCCCTCCCCGCTCGCCTCGCTCCGGACCTCTGCGGGGGCCTGTGAGCTTCAGGTACCTGGTTTCTTCCTGGGTCTCAGGTCTCAGCCTAAGGCCTGCTCCCCACTTAGCGACACATTCTCTGCCAGTCACTTCCTATTATGCCGTCTTGATTTAATCATCAGCCGGAACTGTCCATTCTCTGAATATATATATATATATATATATATATATATATATATATATATATAT